>NC_036840.1:10271117-10294013 GCF_002910315.2 Salvelinus sp. IW2-2015 | reverse complement strand
AACGTCTTCTCTATCTACCAAAGAATCCGCACCAGTCAGCTTGCTTCGTTTAAACTGGGGTGGCTGTCACACACACACACACACACACACACACACACACACACAACACACACACACACACACACACACACACACACACACACACACACACACACACACACCACACACACACACACACACACACACACCACACACACACACACACACACACACACACACACACACACACACACACACACAGAGGAAAGAAATACGACGTCACCCCATTTAGTTCTCAGTGTGTGTGTTACCATGCATCACAGAGACACGATAAGATTTTAGTTGTTTTTCTAATTAGAAGTTACTGGAACTGTGATCATTATTTCTCCCTCAATTAAATGATACAGCCTCTTCCATAAAAGCAGCAGCTAATCAGTTTGTAATTAATACTCTGGATTTTCTCTCCTAGCATGCTGTTTGCCATTCACACACACAAAAAACTGTATTTAAAGATGAGCCGATGCTTTTATGTGCTTGATAGTGAATGCATTAGTACATTGCTGTGTATCTAATCACACAATTGCTAATACTACCGTTTCTCATGTTGTCCGAGCTGATCTGCAAAATACTGCTTTAATAAAAACTGAACACATCATATTMTCAGTCTTTCTCTGTGTGTTGTATAACTTTGTTAGTGACGTTGTGTTATTAGTTCTCAGAGATCTATGTGTGTGTGTGTAGTATGTGTGCTCGTATGTGTGTGTTGATATGAATTCTTTGGTGGTTCTGAGGTTGAGGTCATATTTAGTAGTAACCCGCGTGAATCTAGAATCACTGATGGGGCTCTGCTGGGTAATATCCATAATGTTGTGTCATAGTTGTTGTTTCCTGTAGCATACTTATACAGTACCAGTCAAAAGTTTGGACACCTACTCATTCAAGGGTTTTCTTTATATTTACTATTTCCTACATTGTAGAATATTAGGGAAGACATCAAAACTATGAAATAACACATATGGAATCATGTAGTAACCAAAAAAAGGGTTAAACAAATCAAAATCTATTTTAGATTTTAGATTCTTCAAATCTGTCACCCTTTGCCTTGATGACAGCTTTGCACACTGTTGACATTTTCTCAACCAGCTTCATGAGGAATGCTTTTCCAACAGTCTTGAAGGAGTTTCCACATACGCTAAGCACTTGTTGGCTSCTTTTCCTTCACTCTTTTAYTATTTTKTAMATTTTATTTMAACTTTATTTWACTAGGCAAGTCAGTTAAGAACAAATTCTTATTTACAATGACGGCCAAASCCGGACAACGCTGAGCCAATTGTGCATCACCCTATGGGACTCCCAATCACGGYCGGATGTGATGCAGCCTGGATTTGAACCAGGGACTGCAGTGACGCCTCTTGCACTGAAATGTAGTGCCTCTGCACCACTCGGGAGCCCAAACCATCTCAATTGGGTTGAGGTTGTGTGATTGTGGAGGCCAGGTCATCTGATGCAGCACTCCATCAATCTCCTTCTTGGTAAAATAGCCCTTACCCAACCTGGAGTTGTGTTTTGGGTCATTGTCCTGTTGAAAAACAAATGATAGTCCCACTAAGCGCAAACCAGATGGCGTACCGCTGCAGAATGCTGTATTAGCCATGCTGGTTAAGTGTGCCTTGAATTCTAAATAAATCACCAGCAAAGCACCCCACACCATCACAACTCCTCCTCCATGCTTCACGGTGGGAACCACACAYGACATTTGTTCACCTACTCTGCATCTCACACACACAGCGGTTGGAATTATCGGACCAAAGGACAGATTTCCACTGGCTAAATGTCCATTGCTTGTGTTTCTCGGCAAAAGCAAGTCTCTTCTTCTTCTTATTGGTGTCCTCTAGTAATGGTTTCTTTGCAGCAATTCGACCATGAAGGCCTGATTCACGCAGTCTCCTTTGATCAGTTGATGTTGAGATCTGTCTGTTACTTGAACTCTGTTAACCATTTATTTGGSCTGCAATCTGAGGTGCAGTTAACTCTAATKAACTTATTCTCTGCAGCAKAGGTAACTCTGGGTCTTCCTTTCTTGTGGCGGTCCTYGTGAGAGCCAGTTTCATCACAGCACTTGGTGGTTCTTGAGACTGMACTTGAAGAAACTTTGAAAGTTCTTGAMATTTTCCAGATTGACTGACCTTCATGTCTTAAAKAAATTATGGACTGTCGTTTCTCTTTGCTTATTTGAGCTGTTCTTGCCAAAATATGGATTTATTATTTTACCAAATATATATTCTGTATACCACCCYTACCTGATTGGCTCATAAAGAAGGAAATAAATTCCATAAATTAATATTTAACAAGGCACAYCTGTTCATTGAAATGCATTCCAGGTGACTACCTCATGAAGCTGGTTGAGAGAATGCCAGGAGCATGCAAAGCTGTCATCGAGATAAAGGGTGGCTACTTTGAAGAATCTAAAATATATTGTGATTTGTTTAACACTTTTTTGGTCACTACATGATTCCATATGTGTTATTTCATAGTCTTGATGTTTTCACTATTATTCTACAATGTAGACAATGATAAAAATAAAGAAAAACCTTTGAATAAGTAAAAACTTTTGACTGGTACTCTACATGTTTTGAGTTAAGGATGGAAAGGGAAACCACTCAGTGGATCATTTTCAGGATATTCCGAGAATCAGAAAATTGCTCAATAGAGACAGGTGTTGTAATTTCAAACAAATATGCAGGAAATGCATTTCTGTCTCTCTCTTTCTCTCTCTCTCTCTTGCTCTCTCCCTCTCTCTCTTTCTGTTGCACTTTGTCACTCTCTCATTCTCTCTCTCTGACTGGATAAGGATCAGGGATGAGCTCAGGTGATTACACTCTTTAGGCCATTGCTAATTGTAAGGTCTGTGCACTAAGTACTGTGAGAGTATTAATTAAAGCAGCCCGTTAATCAAGCCCTTTGGCATGTCAAGCAGAGAGAGGAGAGAAAGAAAGCAAGATTCCTGCTCTTCTTGTTCCTGTTCACCTCAAACCTGTGCATGTGTTTGTGTGTGTGCGTGTGTGTGTATGTAAAGATCACACTTGCGTGCGTTTGTGATTTATGTTCCTCAGAAACGGCTCCAATGCCCTGCGGACAGGGAGAGGTACGAGGACAGAAGGAGGTGGATGGGGTTGGAATGGAGATACGCCCTCCCTTTCCTCCATGGASGACACACACATGCATGTGTCCGAGTATGARCACAATGAGTATCTAACTCAGTGCTTGTTTGATATTTGTTGAGCAGATTTGATGCCATTGACTCACATAACATRGTTTAACGGTAATTTAACAGCACAACTCAAGTTCAACTAGTTCATGGCTGTTTGTCTAATKCTGCTTCCCTCATTCTCTMAAARMCMWTKRACATTCAATARCAATGAATATGGAAGYGTTCAGTCSCCTATTCTATTGGAGTCAGGGTAAAGCAGACACTACTCTGTTTCTTTTRTGAAGTCCCTTTTTATTGAACAAACACAGTCATGTTTGGTTATGTAAAACCTCCACAGTTCAGACAACGCCTTGCACTTYGTCCTCATGCCAAAACTCCATCTTCCACTTCCAACCTCTTAAAAAGTTAAAATKATACATTGGTTTTATGTTAAAGCTCTCCGACAAGTGCTCTGGGTCTTTAATTTATACATATGCATGTATTTAAGCTTCTAAATATGCAGGCCGGTGTTTCAGGAAGWGAACGAGTGGGAATCCTATTATCWCCTAACTCTTAGATGTAGTGCAGTAAGCCCTGTGACTGGGAGCAGGAGWGGGGCTGGGGAAGACAAAAGGCTTCAATGCTAAGCGACCAAGGTGATTTTAATCGTGCGTTCTTAAAGAAAGAATGAAAGAAAGAAAAAGTAACATCTGAAAACCAATTCGCTGCACAAAGGGCCCATGTGTTCCCCCGATGGCACGGATCGAAGGAAAAAAGAGACAGAAGAATGAGTGAAAGAATGAAAAGAAATAGTTTTTTTTATCAAGGTGTTCAGTTGGAGTACTAGGGGTTGGGGTCAGAGGAGGAGAGAAGAAGGGGGGAAGCGAGGGAGGGCGGGATGGAGAGAGAGTGGGGTGGGAAGAAGAATTAGGAACCCCCCTTCAATAAGCCAAGCTCATTTATTTGTTTCTGCTCCTCTCCATCGCCTCCCCCTAAACAGGAGGACGTCCTTTTCATGTCCGTTCCCACTCTCTCTTCTTTCCCGTTGGCGGCAGTAGCAAACTCCCCAACCAACCACCCAACTCCAATCCCGCGACTGCAGCCTGCCGGCCTCCACTCATCTCCAAAATGGCTAATGGGGGTTGGAGGATGATCAATTTGTAGAGCATCTAAAACTAAAAAGGGCTATGAGAGATGGGCCGGGCCCGGGTCGGGTTTCCCTAATGGCTGCAGTCGGATCAGGCTCCTCCACTCTGATTGGCCTGTTAAATGATTTCCTGGGCTCGCAGCCCAACCAGGACCCCTTCATCCCTTTGTCCTGCAGATAGAGGGACAAGACACTAATGAAGAGGAGGAGAAGTTCAGGATAGTTACTATACGGAAACTAATGCAGGAGATATGAAAGTGTGCAGTCGCTCGGATCAGTATAAACCAGTGCTGTGTTATTAGAGATCAGAACAGAGATTGGAGATTGGATACATACTGTACAGTGCATCATGAGTCCTATTCTGATTCACCCAATAGATGTTTGACAGAGTTAACATGAACTATTCAGGCCTACTAGTATGGGTTCACTCAATCGTTCCATCTTCTTTTTTGTGTTTTCCAGAAGACAGAGAAAAAGGGAGAAAAGGGGAGTAGTGTTTTGATACTGTATTGTATCTACAGTAGCCTATTTGAGTTTCAGTGTGACCTGAGGATGGTCTAAACAGAGCAACCAGCTCTCACAGTCGAACGTCAGAATTAGATGTTCATTCATGTTTCTCAAACATCAGATTTTGAAGTTGTTGCAAATGCCACATTTTTTATGGTTAGGATTAAGTTTAGGCATTTACTCCGCAATCTTAAAGTGAGGCATTCACTTTGACTGGTTAAGGTAAGGGTTAAGGTTTGGGATAGGCTTAAAACAAACATTTCAAAAGCAACATTCTATCGCTGGATTTGGACTTGAATCCTTTAGAATCAGAGGCAGATGCTTACATCCATCCACCATCCCAGTCCACAATGCCCCAGCAAAACCAAAACATAATTGAAGGTAATAGCACTCACTGTTGCCCCTAGAGGCCGGTTTCAACGTCATCTCCTGACATCCTCAGACATGGCTGGACATCGAATACTGACTTGTATCATGGGTGACCTGCCTGAAACAGAGATATACTATAGACTGGGTATTCATTAGAAATCATTCAGATTAATTATGATTTTAGTGAAACATCGCATTTGGTTTCACAAAGTAGGACAAGTCCTCTGCGTGCATTTCCTGTGCAGTTTATGTCTATGGTTTGACTGGTGCTTATCAGCTATAGGAAACAAACTAGCTAAATGGACATTTAGATACACATACACACTTTGAGAAAGTGTTTTGTATTGTTGTGGCCAGATAGTGTATGTAGTGGTTTCTTGTGTCCTATTTTTCAAAAAGTAGTCAGATGTTAGTGACAACAATCAAGATACAGTTGAGATTATTGCCATGGTAAAGCTCCGAGGCTTGCTAGCGGAGAGACCAAGAGGACCTTTCTGAAATCTGCCCTGGTTTTGCCATGAGAAATACAGAAATATATATACCAGCATTTCCACACTGCTCTACTAAAAGACAACAGACAGACCTGAAACACAGGTAAGACAGACRGGTGGTTTCATAGACCCCGATTAATTTAGGCTAAAGTAAGCTTAATTCAGTTCAATGYAAATGTCCTCACCGTTGATTTACTTGTGATTATRTACAGTACTTCGGAATATGTCTGTGACTGGGACTTTTAAAATGAAGATTAACAATAGAACCGGACCAATTTTTCCCCATGAAGCTAAAAGGATCCTAAATCTTGATTAAAGAGAAATTTAGTCGAGGAGTGGTCTTGATGTGGGTCTGTGAAACCAGCCCCCRTGCAGTGTGATTGTACTGTAGCTGAGAGGAGAAAATAGGAGGGTGGTTAAGTTAGAGGAAGTACAGCACAGCAGAACGTTGAGTTACAGTGGCAGATGAAGGTACATTAACTCTTTTTCATTACTGTTTAACTTATCCACGGTCTTTCACAATCCTTTTACCCAGGTCAATGAAAAATTAACTGGAAATGTAGAGACCTCCTCGGGCAATCGCTCCTCTCCAATTTTTCAAACGTGCTTAAAATTGTGGGAGTGGAGAGAGAGAGAGAGAGGAGAGAGAGAGAAGGAGAGAGCGAGAGGGAGAGAGCTTTGGCAATGTTAACACATGTTTCCTATGCCAATAAAGCCCCTTGAATTGAATTGAATTGAGAGAAAGGGAGAGTTGCGTTAAAACATAGTTTTCTAAAAAGCCCTACAATTCTCGATGTCGATAATGTTGAGAGTTTTCACTTAATTAAACTTGTGCACGCAGTGCAAAGTTTAAAAGGAAAAATATCACACGTCGTGCCGTGAAAATGAGCAAATTATCAAATACA
This sequence comes from Salvelinus sp. IW2-2015, assembly GCF_002910315.2. Lineage (NCBI taxonomy): Eukaryota > Metazoa > Chordata > Actinopteri > Salmoniformes > Salmonidae > Salvelinus > Salvelinus sp. IW2-2015. The sequence continues at coordinate 10,287,425 of NC_036840.1, read as the reverse complement.
AATKAATTAGTGTTKTGAATCCGTGTTCAGAGCMATGAATTGCATTTAGAAAATTAAGAAGATACGRTTTCTCAGTCTAGTTGTGTGWGTGTGTATAATTTATTACTYGCSAGTTCAAAAAGCAGAAGAARACACTTCATAAACAGAACCTCTCTAATTTTWTACATTAGGATGTTGGAATGATTTTCATAATGGATATCCCCTAGAACTACATTCGGTGGAGTTTTTTAATTAAAATAAATATGGAAATAAGGGCAAGKGAAATAGATACACATCGTKCTTGACATCCAAGGATAAACCTAGCCACAGGTTATGAATATGCGTCTGTCTTTGAATAAATCATCTCTTTTTGAGGTTTCTGGAGCTGGATTTCCAGAGCTCTTTCTTGTTTTATGGAATAAAGGTCAACTCTTTCAAAGGTGCCTACTTGACCTCTAACCTTGAACCAACCACCCAATCGGCTTCTCAGGTCTTTGAGGCAATGTTTGCTTTATGAGAAACCAATACAAACATGACTTTAGGATCGACGTTAACATAGTAATAATTGGGCCATAAGACTTCGGCTCAAAATGTATAAAGGTAACAAGGTCTATAGAAGTTTTAAAGGCAATGTTCACCTTTCTTTAAAAAAAAATTAACAAGACTTCTTAAGGATCTACCAACAGTGATATCTCTATCATCTTTGACTCTATCGTCTTTGACTCTATCGTCTTTGACTCTATCGTCTTTGACTCTATCGTCTTTGGCATTTGAATATGAATGTGATGAAGGCGACAGGCGAAATATTCCCCGATACTTCAGACGTGTGTTCACACACCCTGATGAAAGGTGAGGATCTGCACTGTAGTCTGTGGTTGCTCCGTTCGTCTTCTCCTTAAGAGGCAGACTACATACACTCTGTCCACTCTTAACCACTTCCAGTCTTATCTGGCGTCCCCATTGAATACACCTTCAGACACCGTGTTCATTAAAGCCTTTCATATCATTGTTTTCTTCCTGTCTAACATACATTCCGTCGCTCTCACAACTTTGGCCGGAAGGGTCTGTGCGTGTGAGCGTATGTGTGAGTGTACGCACGCTTCGTAGTCCCTCACACTCTGCTATTATTCGCTCCGGAATGAACGTGCGGGCGTTTGAAAATGGAGGGATGGAAAGAAAGAGAAGACGAGGCTGGGAGTTAATTAACGTGGTGTCGGAGAAACAGGCATAGTAGTRCACCACTGTAAAAAGACTTGACATTGAGATGGACGGATAAGTCATTAATTGGTTTTCTTATTGGTACAAWGGGCTGCATGCGGCAGAAGAGAAGAGAGGAAGGTCAAGGCTTTGACTTTGACAGGAACCACAACTATATTACGCGTCATAGCAGCCAGGACTTTAGCTTGTGTGTGTGTGGAGGAATATGAAAGGGGGGACAGATGCAAAGTTGATGGCAGATTGCGAGGCTGTGAAACAAAGTAATTAGACCTAAAGGTGTGTTCTGGGGCCTGAGGATGGTGATGCCGGTCAGCACAACCGGGCCTCCGCAATCTGCAACCCCCGACACACTACATTTGTCTTCAAGCAACCTATGCCTGCTTGCTTGCTTGTTTGTTTTCTTCAACATTCCCTTCTCACTTCTCTTCCTCCTCTTCCTCCTCTTCCTCTTCCTCCTCCTCCTTCTCATCCTCAGCTGCTCTCTAGAGGGAGGCTGTGGCACTCAGCTGAAACGCATATAATTTCGGGGCTGAGATGAACGCAGGCGATAGGGCGAGGAGGGGGAATACGGAGAGATAATTACGGGCGATACTCATGATTGTGAACGCGGCCGTGTGAAAAGGTGGGCCGCAAGATAAAACAGTCATCAGAGAGGAGAAGGAGAGAGGGCCGGGGTAAACAAACACAGGCAAGGAGGGAACAAGAGAGAGAGGGAGGGAAAGAGAGAGARGACCATAGTGGAATAGAATGGCAAGGGTAAAGGCATTGAGATGAAGGGAGATGAAGGTTATGGCTTGAATCTCAAGGCATTCAGACCGTATTAGAAACAGTAGGGACAAACATAATATCAAGTCACATGTCATCTGAATCGGCTCTGTGGAGATCTTCTATTGAAAGTGAACCAATCTGCAAGACAGAAATCTAAGGGCGTTTGAGATGGATGTTCATGTTTGTATTCACAATAATGTAATACCATTTCACTGTTATTGAGACCAAAAAGTGATGAAACGAGAAAAAAAAATAGGAATCTTTTAATTTAAAAATAAGAAACTCATATAATTATCTAGTAAAGGGTAATCAAATGTTTTACTTATTTAGCGTTCTTCACAAATCATGGGCCTGAACCCCCCCAAAATAATTTGCCTAGGATAAGAGTGGCTATGATAAACCCCTGACATGTTTTATCTTACTGGCTTTTGGTGTGGAACACTTTGGGTACATCTGTAAATGATTAAAGCCATCTAAGGTGTCTTCAATCAGAAAAGAAAGAATGGTCCTATCTTTGGATGTCAGACCTGTGTGTGTGTGTGTGTGTGTGTGTGTGTGTGTGTGTGTGTGTGTGTGTGTGTGTGTGTGTGTGTGTGTGTGTGTGTGTGTGTGTGTGGTGTGTGTGTGTGTGTGTGTGTGTGTGTGTGCATAGTGCAAGTGCAAGTGCGATGTGTATACACTCGGACAGGTGTACATGCTTGTGGTCAAAGTGTGTGTGATTTTTATCACTCTCTCTGTCGCTTTCTCTCTCCTTTTCTCTCCTTTGCTCTCATGCAGAGGTGTAGGTGATGACAGACACAGATAATGCTTCATGGCAGTAATGATAAGGAGCCTCCACTCGTGTCCCATCAGAAAACCCCCCACAGCAAACCCAAATGACTGCAGTCTTATCAGCGATCTCACACTTAATGCGACTCCATTTTGAAGTAATGCGTGCCTTTTCATCCACAAATGGATTTGAGATTTCAAGCCCCTTAATACTGATTTGTATACTTTGTCCTCAGAAGGATATTACTATCCGCATATCATCAGCGAAATGCTTTGCAAATGTTACACTGATATGGTGATAGTGTACTAAGAATTTTGAGTGAGCTCATATATTGATTCAGTATATTTTATGTTATGTGAGAGTTGAAGATAGGTTTTGCATTTGTCATTCTACTGTTTGGAGACCCGTTTGGTATTGGTCTGTGGGTGTGCGCATTCGCCCGTCACTTGTGCACGTGGGGGCGTGTGTGTGTTGGTGTGTGTGTGATGGTGTGTGTGTGTGAGAGAGAGAGAGTTCAAGGATATGTGTGCTTGACCTGTGGCCTGCTATCTGATCAGTCCTTCCGGCTGTAAAACTTTGTCTTATCTCTTTTTTATCGAATTCACATGAAAGTCCCCATACCAGAACATTCTCAGAAATAAACCACCGTGAAAACTTTTAACCGTTTACGTCAAATTCAAATCATCAACCATTGAAACAGCACGATCCTCTCAGTTGCATTGAGAAGTTCCTTCTTACTTTTCTCACTTTTCAAGAAAATATGAGAAATGAACTCAACACTTTCTCTTCTGCTTGTATCATTTACATTTCTCAGTCAAGATCAATTCATCTGAACCGTCTCGGAATGTATTCCTCGCCGATAAAACCCGAATTAATTTATCAAACTGTCTTTAAATAAATGCAGTTGTCAAGCGGGGCCCAGAGGACCGAGTCGGCGGAAGGAAGCGTGATGGAAGCGGGATTTATTAAAACTCTGTCTCCTCTCTCATCCCTCCTCTGTGAATGCATTCATCTTACTGACGAGGGAATATGAGTTAGATTCCAATCACTGCTCAAGGTGCTTTATTGGTGTGTTTTTTGAAGGTGTTTTTAGGTGAGCCTGTCTCTGTCTGCCACTGTATCAGACTGGGCTTTCACAAATAACTAATGGAATCTCCCTCAGATGTTCCACAGCCCATTTCATATCTATAATTGTACAGGTTATAAATCATATTGGAGGGATTTAAATGTCTGATTCTTTTTTATGTATACGCTGACCACGGAAGGCGATGAGGTGATGGGTGGGTTGAGATTGTAGTGTTATTAAAGAAAAATAAGACGCGTCTGAGTGCATGCCAAAATTGCAAATGACGCTAGCAAAATGTTTTCATTCCTACAAGGACACACTGTCTGAAAGTGTTGGAAAAAATGTTTTGGATGACACAAAATGGAATATCGTTCAGGTCAGTTATGTCATTGTGTACGACCTCTGGGCAAAATCGAAGCCTTGAACCCTGCCCTTTATGCCTACAGTAATGCCCCTCTCTCTTTTGCCTTTTATCCTCAATAGCAACCAATGAGTGACTGCAGCGTGATACAGACAGGGACTGCCATGAATTTGTGTTTAGGTCTGTGTTGACTCTTCCTATGTTGTTGTGAACCAACGAAGCTAGATGTATATATTGCTGCAGCATACGAGTCCACTTACTATAAACCCCAGATACAGATTTGTCTCATTATGCAACTATGAACGTTCTTCACGTTATCTCTCCCAGATCCCAGACTCGGATGGTTGGATAAACAAGGCTCTTTTCCGAATTGTGTTTGGAGAGGGAATTGTGCCCGCCACGACTGGGCCCGACGTCGGAGCGGGGAGAGAGGCAGAGTCCACTTTGTGGAACACACTGTGCGGATATCAGGAGCAGATGTCCTGTCTGTCATGTAACATAGAGGTTTGGCCTGGGAGTTGCTTACAATGTCGTAATGTAGCACTGCTCTACGAGGTAAATAACTCAGCTCACCTTGCCCGGCTCCATTTCTGCTTCTCCGTTTTGGAGGGCAGGGTTAAATATGAATAACAATATTGTAAAGGTTGTGTGTCTATTTCTTGTACTTAGAGCAGGGTAGAAAGAGCTGGTTTTCCAGGCAGTGCTCCCCCAGCCCCTAGTGGTCAATGTGTGAATCTCTGCTTGGTTTCACTCGCACTGTATTTCCATAGAGAAAAGGAAGTAAAGGAAGAGACGGACTGAGAGAAAGCGTATTACAGATTTTTACAATCACTTTGGCACTAATTTTTCAAAGCTCTAGACACACAACTCAAAACGGTCATCACTTGTAACACAGGCTGTCCAATGTTCAAAACATTGCATTGTGCATTCATATCTTTAAAGAAACCTTGCACTTGCAGAATCATTGGTTGAAATAACTCATTTATCATGAAATACCATAGGAACATTCATTTAGATCACACACACATAAGATACCGATAGTTTCACTGTGTAGTTGTTCGTACAATCATTAAATATTGTAGTACAAAATGTGATACATGTTTCATTATGCTACTACACGTAAATACATCACTGTAAAAGGACTAGTAGAGAGAATACTACAGGCACAGTGGAATCATTTAACAAAATATGACATTTATTGATGAAATACAATAAAATCACAACATAGGTTTCTTTGAATCAAAGCAAAAATAATTAGCTACAAAAAAAGAAAMAACWKTTAAAGGTCAACTGCAGTGTTCCTCACCTGGCTTACTGTAAAAAGCAAAGCAAAAGATTGATTACTGTACTTCTATATTTCCATCAAACCTGTCTTGTGGATTTGGCCACAGGTTCTCATCCACATCACAATGGATGTTTTCATTAGCCAAACATCTTGGGAAGAATCTTCGGGCATGGCGAATCCAGGCCTGACACTGGTCTGCCATGATGTCATTGCATGGGTCATCCATGGCCTGGAGAAGGGTGGCTTGTTCGTGAGGGCGCCTATCATATACCTTCCACCTCCATGTGGAGAAAAATTCCTCAATCGGGTTAAGGAAAGGAGAGTATGGGGGTAAGTACAGGGTGGTAAATTGTGGATGGGCCTGAAACCATGCTTGCACCATTTGAGCATGGTGGAACCTGACATTATCCCACACAATGACATAGGTCATGCCGTCAGCTCTACAGACCTGATATAGTCCATCAAGGAAGGTTACATTCATAACAGCGAATCATGTGGCTGCCTGCAACTCAATATATAGAGTATATAGAGTAGAGAGCTTTAGATGTTGTTCGACCAAACATTAGAACAGGCAAGATGCGTAATCTAAGCAACTTTGACCGTGGTATGATTGTTGATGCCACACATGGTGATTCCAGCATCTCAGAAACAGCTGCCTTCCTGGGATTTTTATGCACTACAGTCTCTAGAGTTTACAGAGATTGGTGCGATAAACAAAACACATTCAGTGAGCGGCAGTTCTGTGGGCAAAAACACCTTGTTAATGAGAGAGGTCAGCGGAGAATGTCCAGACTCCTTCAAGCTAACCGAAAGGCCACAGATGCTCAAATAACAGCTGTTTAAAACAGTGGTGTGCAGAAGGGCATCTCTTAACGTACAACACCGTGAATAATTCAGGCTGTTGTGGAAGAAAAAGGGAGTCCTACCCAGTACTAGATAGGTGTACCTAATAAAGTGGCCGGTGAGTGTACAGTAATGTCAAATCTGAAAACATGGACTGGAAAAGTGGTACATGGGACCATAGAAACAGTGTCTGATAAAGAACGATGATGAAATATTACATCCATAGATAATGTAGTCCAATTGGTTCATGTTCCACGGTAATTGGTGTCAATGGATCTCGTTATCCTGAAACTTTCCTGATCTAGAAATCATGGAGTATGTTTGTCAGTTTCCATAAAACTATGCATTAAGAGTAATGCAAGTTAGTTATCATTTTGAGCAGTTGTATCAATTGATAGTTAGATCATTGTAATGGAAATGAATAGCAGTCATCTCAGATGTAATGTGTGAATTGCATTTTGAAATGGTAATACTTTGATGTTTAGTTGTGTCATTTGAACAGGTGATTTTAGTTCAATGAACAATGATCTTAGCTTTATGTGTATTGTATCCAAGCAATTGGAAAATGTGCATTTTGATCATTGGTTGTGAGTTTTGGTGTCTAGAGTTTGAAAATGACATCAGGGTTTCGAAATTTAGTGCCAAAGTGATTGTAAAATGGTATTTACCTCGTAGGCCAGTGCTACACTACGACATTGTAAGCAGCTCCCAGGCCAAACCTCTATGTACATGACAGAGTAATGGAGGGAGAGGCACCTCATTTGAAATACAGGTCTGGCCTCCAAGCATCTCTCCTTCTGCTATAAACAGTCCAGGCAATCTCTACATCCCAGGGTTATTCTACTGCAGGGATTGTTTAACAAAGGTGACGGTCTGAGCACAACTAAACATCTAGTGCTATTCCCTGGTTAATTCTTGATACTGTTGCTTGACATACACAGAGGATATCGACATCTCATCAAGACTCGGACACGAGTAGAGCTGAATAATAAGTACAGCAGATAGGAAACTTTGTGATGATCAGTCTCTTCTCTCTCTCTCTCTTCTCTCTCTCTCTCTTTCTCCCCGCCCCTCTCTCTCCCCCCCCTCTCTCTCCCGTTCTCTCTCTCCTCTCCTCTCTCCTCCGTCCTCGTCTCTCTCTCTCTTCTCTCTCTCTCTCTCTCTCTTCTCCCTCCTTTCTTCCTCTCTCTCTCCTCATCTCTCTTCCTCTCTCTCTCTCTCTTGTCTAATTAATTAAAGCCAGTGGTTTCTGTCCGTTTTTCTCTCCTTGTTTTCCTCACTACAGCCTGTTACCAATCCCCTCTGAGTGCTTCAAACTCCTCCATCCCTCCTCTCATCCTTCTTCCCTCCTTTCCTCCACTCAGCCCTCCATCCCTCCTCATCCCTCCCTCCTCTAGTCATTTAAACTTTTTTAGAAATAATTGCGATGTTATCTGGATCATAATGCGGTATATTAGAGAGGTAATTCTCACATGGAGCTCATCAGGTCTGATGTCGTGGCGTGAGCAGCATGTGGTTGGAGGTAAACTGCTGCTTTGATACCGAGAGCCAGAGAGATGTGAGTGACTGGCAGAGTGAAAGGGCTGGGTTGCAGTGTAGTTCATTGGATGCATTGCAGAATTTTCAATAGAGGAATATCGGTCATTTGTAACCTAACACGAATTTGCTTTCACTAGTTTAACGTAAAACGTGTAAAAAGTAAATGGAACGTCTGAATGAGTTATTTTGGATTAGCAACATTAGTGAAGTGCATCTGTGAATTGAATCAACCATTCAACTGTCAGATTCACTGTGAGGCCCTTTTGTTTCTTCGTATTAGGTCACCAGATGACAGTAGGTTACAGTTATCTCTGTCCTCCATAAGGGGTGGTATACTGAGGGTCTGTCTCTAGGCATGGTGTGGGCATGGTTACATAAACGGCGTGTGATACTCTGTCTCCCAAGTCTGTGACGACAGCACGTTATCCCCGTGGCGACCGAGCTGGGCCGCCAGCTGTTGTGCTGGTAGAGGTTGCGCTGGTAACGTGGGGTAACTCTATCATTGGAGGAAACTCAGGGATGGCCACAGGGTTAGGCCTCAGCCCAGAAGAGAAACCACACCCAGGCATAAGCACTCGCTGTGGGGAGAGAGACATCCATGTTCCTCTGACTTCCACAACATACCTCCACCCGCGCGTGGTGGGGACAGTGGTGCAACTGACAGTCTCTGTGTCTGTGTGTGCATTTATAGCGCTTTCTGAATGTGTCCATGACTGTGTGTGGTGTGTGTTCGTGTGTGTGTGTGTGGTGTGTGTGTGTGTGTGTGTGTGTGGTGTGTGTGTGTGTGTTGTGTGTGTGTGTGGTGTGGTGTGTGGTGGTGTGGTGTGGTGTGTGTGTGTGTGTGTGTGTGTGTGTGTGTGTGGTGTGTGTTGTGTGCGCTGCACGCGCGCGCACATGTGTTATCTCTATCTGCATATCTTGTAATAATGTAGTGTTTGTACCATTTCCTGTATTTGTCTGGATGTAATTATGTGAACTTGCATCTTGTACTGTCCCCATTGATAATTCCTTGTATTCGTGAGGATGTCATTTCTTAGAGAGCCTTTTGGTATTTCAGAGCTTTTTCAAAGTGAGAAACATTTACAGAGGGAAATTATTCAATGGAAACATGAGGGTAAGAAAGAGTAAATTCTCTGACTCTCGCCGTTGCGCTTCTCTGTTTGACTGCTGTGGCTCACGCCTGACTATGCGCTGCGAACGTGCGTGGGAGTAATTGTTGAAGAGACAGAACAGGAGACGAGAGACACGGAAAGAGAGAGAGTGTTTTCGTGTGTTCTCCCCTAATATTACTGTCATGGTTTTGTTCTAAGAACCATGCTGCGTTCCCACTGATGTTCTGTCTGATCTTGTACCCTTTCTCTGTGTCTGTCCCTCAGTGGGCATAATAACCCACATCCAGCCCAACACATTGGAAACTTACTGCCAGCATCTCTATTTCTGTTCTCTCACTGCTTTGATTCTAAGACCGTGTCTGAATAGGTTCCAAGCACAGAAACTATTCCATCAGATTGGGAGGTGAGAAAATCTACACGGATAAAGAGTTCTGCCGTTTCAAATCTACCATGTGTGTTCTGTTTTAGGTTTTGATTGAAGCCCTTAAATAGTTTGAATTTGTGTTGAGCTTTCATTTAGTTTGACGGATGCCCAGAGAAAGGGCTATATCTCCCCTTAAACAGTCCTTAGAAATGCAAAGGTAAGCCCTTGGATTTTATAATTTCGCTGTTTTAAAAATAAAGTGAAGGAGGGCTTTGTTTTAATTAAAACTATTGCAAACGTTTTGAGTGAACTGTAAATGAGGTACATTTAGAGAGTTACAGATGCTTGTTATCTGTCAATGTGTGTGAGAGGCTTTTTTAATCCTACCCTTAAGTTACCGCCAAGTTCAGCAATAAAGCTATGATTGTAGCCTACAGAGGAGGAAGTGACAGTTACAACGCATATTGTAGTGACTCCCCTGTTCTAAACGGAATGGTCCATAATGGACCGTTAATTGTAAGTAGAGTGTTGGATGGTGTGGCAGTATGACTGGGTAGACTTCAACTATGGTATGTGATAGACAATACAAAGGCCCAAGTGTTGATTTGTTTGAGAGTGTGAGCAGGAAGTCACGGTTGACCTAGATTAGGCCCGGTTGTGGTACAGAGAATATTGAAACCACTGGAAATGGAAAGGAATTGAGACTTGAAAATATCTCTTCCAAATGGATTAAGTGTTAATTTTACATTTACGTCATTTAGCAGACACTCTTATCCAGAGGGATTTACAGAAGCAGTTGTTTTAAGTACCTTGCTCAAGGGCACATCAACTGTATCTTTACCTAGTTGGCTCAGGGATTCGAACCAGCGACCTTTTGGTTACTGGCCCAACACTCTTAACTGCTAGGCTATCTAACGCMAATGCCTGCCACTACTCTACATCGATTGGATCATTTTTATGTGGTTATTCAATCAAAATGTTCAAATTTTCTTTGCATGATCTTTTGGTACGTTATTTTAATATTATTTATGTATTAAACTCACAGTTTTACGATTGTCCGCACGATGTGTCTGTTGTGAGATTTATTTTACAATTAGCTCTAAAATCATGTCCATAAACTCCTAAAATTGTAAACATAATTCATAAAATATTTTAAAATGACTGTTTAGATACTTTTCTATTTTAATGACATTCTCATTTTTATACATTTTTATATGCCTATTCTCCTCTATTACTTAGTATGGAATGGACCATATTTTACATATTGTAAACCAATTTGATTATTTTATAGCACATTCAATATTATGTCATTATTTCAACAAACTCCCATTTTCTGTAATGTAAACAAGAATGTAATATTTTTGTTTCCAAAATTGAAAGTCTGGCATGGCACAGTGGGTTAAACTGCCAAAACATCTGACTGTTCAGTGGAAACAGAGAGGAGGGTATATTCTGCCTCATCAGCTTCTCTCATGTCAAATGTCAACTTGTATGACTGAGAGCTTTGATGCACCTACTGTAGGCAGACAGCCAGAGCCGAGGCCCTTGGTATAGTAGGTGTTCAGTTTAATGAACTGGGTCACTTTCTCTCTTACTGTCGCTCGAAGTCAGAGCAACAGCTAAGTCAGTGAACTGAGGGTTTCTGAATGTCTTTAAAAAGACAAGTAAGAAAGATGTCCCTTGAGCCGACAGGTAGCCTATGGTTAGGCTTTGAACTAGTAACCGAAAGTTTGCAAGATCGAATCCCCGAGCTGACATGGATAGAAATCTGTTGTTCTGCCCATGAACAAGGCAGTTAACCGACTGTTCCTAGGCCGTCATTGTAAATAAGAATTTGTTCTTAACTGACTTGCCTGCTATAGTATTATTTTTGATTGCGAAAATAGGCAGAAGTAATCGACATACACACAAACACACAAACGCATGCACACACACACACGCACGCACGCACGCACGCACGCACGCGCGCACGCACATACACACACACACACCTCTTTCTTCCCACACAGCAGGCTGTCTGTCAGGTGGGAGAGACTAAAGACTAGTATAGTGTATCAGCCATTTGTCCATCTCCACTGACCTGGTCTGTGAATGCACCTCCCTACTTCCCCCCCACCTACCCTTAGCTCACGCCCAGCACCCCCCCCCCCCACACCTTAGCCCTAGCACACCTATTCTCACCCTAACCTCATCCCTACCTCCCCTCTAACTCAGCCCAGCACCCCCTTACCTCCCCCTACCTCCAGCCCCGTTATCTGGCTGTTTGAGGATGCTCAGCTCCCCTCTCCTCTTTGTGCTCCAAGGTGAAAGGCTGCAACTCGAGAAACTCCCATATTCACTTCCAACGTTTGTTTCTCAGGGAAGCTCTTGTTGTGTTTTTGAATAAGCCTTAAAATCCATTGTTCCCACATTCAGTTTTTTTAAGACTTTGTGGAAGAAAAAGACACGGTTCTCACAGACAGCGTCCCTCCTCACCCTTCCTTGTTGTTTTACAGCAGGACTGTTAGTACAATATCACTAAATCAAGTGTTATTGCAGCACCATTGCGCCATACTTTTTCACATTTGTTTTACAATCTATTCAATCAATTATTGAATTAAATACAGAATAAAACATACATGATTTTTATATGGATATTTTTTTGGGGTCTCAATCCTCTCTCACTAATCATATTTCTTTCATCACACCATTGAAAACGATGCTTTACCCCTTATATCTAGACAGCTGTCTACAGTATCATTTTACACAAAGTGGTACAGCATTTACATTTCATTGCCTTTTCCAGCCAGTATTTCCACACTAAACGTTAATAAAGACTTTCATTATTACTATATTCATAGGATGTTTTTTGTTCTCGCCATCCGGCGTCTGGACCAGTTATTTTTCTGCATATCTTTCTGGAGGTTTTGTGAGCAGTGTCGGGTTAAAGATGAGCAGATAAAGAGGGGAAAATAGCTCGAGAGATGGTTTAGCAAATGGAAAATAAGGTATAGATAAGGGTGATGAGGGTCGTGATGGTGAGATATCAGTTTGTGGTCAGGCTCGGCTCAGGGCAATCTGACTTCTGCAAAACGTGTTTTTTGCAAGAGTGAGAAAAATGAGAGAGAAAGGTATTTTTGGGCATATGCATATGGGCAATAATGAATAACCTTCCAAAAAGGTTGACACTGTCAACAGTATGTGTTCTACTCCGCCTGTCTGTGTGACTGTGCAGGTGGATACCTACTCTCCGCTCTATGGTAGCTCTCGCCTTAGCTCTGCAGTGCAACTCAGAGGGAACAGGGCAGCCTAGAGCATTTCACAACCCTGCAGAATTAAGGGGGATAATTCTTTGTCATCTCAGGRGGAAGCTCTTTAGGTACACATTCACCGTGTTGAATAAAACCCGAATTAATCGACTTAATCTTATGCATGAGATTATTATTCCCTTTTAATACATGGTTCATATGCTGTATAGCCCCTGTCTTTAACAGTACTGTATGTCCATGGAAAAAAGGAATACGAGAAATTCGATATTTGACAAGGTCTTGCTCCCTCCGTAATTTTTTCTCGGTGTCGCAATTGGTGATCTTCAGTAGAATGTGTCACGAAACCACAGAAGAGAACAGAGCGAAAAAAGAAAGGAGAAAAACAGAGCGTAGCGGAGGTAGTTACAGTAATCATGCACGCCTGTCTTCCAAGGAGACCTTGTGACTGTGTAGTGTTTTGACCTCTGCTCCGCTGCAGTGGGTCCCGTGTGCTTATCATCCTCAGTCGTAAATATGACAACCCTACAGTTTTATGAGTCTCTTACTTTGCGTTGGCAAGGAGAGAATTCTGCTGTCACTGCGCCAGTGTTGGAAAAAAGTAACCAATTGTCATACTTGTAAAGATACCTTGATAGAAGAAAGTGAGTCACCCAGTAAAATACTACTTGAGTAAAAGTCTAAAAGTATTTGATTTTAAATATATTTAAGTATCAAAAGTAAATGTAATTGCTAAAATATACTTAAGTATCAAAAGTAAAAGTAAAAGTATAAATCATTTCACGTTCCTTATCTTAAGCAAATCAGACGGCACGATTTCCATGTTTTTTAAATTTACAGCCACGGACGCAATCCAACACTCATACATAGTTTACAAACGAAGCATGTGTGTTTAGTGAGTCTGCCAGATAAGAGGCAGTAGGGATGACCAAGGATGATTTCTTGATGTGTGTGAATTGGACCATTTTCCTGTCCTGCTAAACATTCCAAATGTAACGAGTAGTTTTGGGTGTCAGGGAAAATGTATGGAGTCAAAAGTACAKYATTTTCTTCAGGAATGTAGTAAAGTAAATGTAAAAGTTWAAAAAATATATAAATAGCAAAGTAAAGTACAGATACCCCAAAAAACTGCTCGGTACTCACAGGCCAGTAAAGTATTTTTTACTTAAGTACTTTACACCACTGCACTGCGTTTCATTAGGGTTTTAACTCCGTATAACTCATATGAAGGGCTGTGTATTCCCACTGCTACTCGCCAGGTACTTAGTCGTTGTTGCTTCTTTAAAAAATATATTTTCAGAATTCAGTCTGAGCAGATTCCTTGACTTATTCAACATTTATTACTATACTTTTTTGCCCATTTTATTAGCAACATACTAATGTAATTTTAAGATGGGCCTTCTTAGAAAAACAACACCAGGGATAGTGACACCTTCTTTATTCTGAGTAAGAAACAAGTGATGCAAAGTGAGAATTGTTCACCTGGGTTTCAACAACCCGAGAATTCATAGAAAATCATGACTGATCTGTTATGACAGCCCCTCTTTAACCACACTAATTGACACACATCTCTCTCTGAGTAAGCACAAAAGTGATCTTGTGCTTATCAGAGAGGAGAGATGTGTGTGTCAGGTAGCGTGTGTAAAGGCATGTGTATATATGTGTGTGGTTCTGTGCGTGCTTGTGTGTGTGTGTGTGTGTGTGCATGTGTGTGTGTGCGTGTCTGTGTGTATGTGCATGTGTGTGTCACTTCCATGTGCCCGTATGTGTGTGTGGTTAAAGTTTAAGTTTCCAGTTTTATTAGTCGTATGTATGGGATACACATGGTATTTGTGTGTGTGTGTTTGTGTGTGTGTGTGTGTGTGTGCGTGCGCACGTGCGTGCGTGCGGGGGGTTCCTGCATGTTTTGGGTTACAGCACAGCGGCTGGTTGGCTGGCTGCTCCTGGCCTCCTGAAACGGCCCCAGATCACTATGCTTGTCATCAGGCACCATTATATCCCTCTCTCCCAGGCTCCTTCAAGTCTATCGCTGTCTGTCCTACCTCACACAACTCTGTTCCTTCACTAAAGATACAAGACACTGTCGGCCCTATTCAGGCCGTACTGATAACTGGCTGCTTCTGGGGTAGCACTCTCACAAAGCAACACTCTTTCACTGCCGCAAATGAATATGAACTTTTACTTTAGCATGAACATCGACAGTTTCTTTCTGTTGCAGGCTCTAAATAGAACAGTATTGATTAAATGCACATTCTCACAGAAGAACAAAAAACACAGCTTGATTGTTAATTCAGTGTTGTTTATCTTCATGTCACTAAATAATTGAATGCCAGGTGGTTTAATATGGCTCTGACTGACCCTAATCACTCACTTATAATCCACACAGGATGAAATATTCACCAGGGCCCAGTGTGTGATTCGGTACCGTAAAGACCTTATCACCTAAAACCGGAAATTGATATCCCCACTAGACATGCATCTGATATGCTACTACATTTAAATAAGCAAATAAGACAATGTAAAAGCAAACTTGAATGTTTGAATTTCTGGGGGGATAAGTCTGCCTACTTAACACTGTGTTGATTTGTAATTACTGTACGGCTGGATTTAAAACAAAAACATGTGGACGGGGTCGCAAACAAGATGTCGAAGAAGTACAGACAAAATCACAAGTCCATGTACTGTTGCGTCTTTCAAAACATTCACTCTATTGATGAAAAAATATACTTTATTGTTGTAATTATAATGGTGTGTGTGTGTGCGTGCGTGCGTGTGTGTGCGTGTGTGTGTGTGTGTGTGTGTGTGTGTGTGTGTGTGTGTGTGTGTGTGTGTGTAGGCCTAGAGTATCTGCTAATATTGAGGGTAGACTTGCACGGCTGCAGACTGAATCTTATCTGTGTAGTGTAAACATATTTTGTGTTTTTTTCTTCTTCTGTGGTGGTAGAGAGATGGGCAAGTGTCCAGCTATGCCAGCAGAGCTCTCTCAGATTACTGCTTGCCACGGCAGATACACTGCAGGCTGAATAGAATCCTACCTACAGCAACAGTATAGGCTAGTATAGCACTTTACCCCTGACATTCGACTGCACATGGATAGCTAGTGTGATGCTTTGCAATGCGGAGTACGTAAATATGTCCGCTGCTGTATGCAAACATCTTGAATGGTGGTGATAATTATCATCGTGCCCCATCACATTGCTTTGTAATACAGAGTATTGAAATATTCCAGTTACTATGTGCAAACGTCTTGAATTGTGCTAATTAGTATTTTGTCCATTGTCAAATTCACCTTCTATTTTTCATAATATATGGCCCTAGTAAAAAAAACATTTTTGACATAGAAAAGTGATAATTTTTTAATTTGTAATACGACACACAGCAATTCTCTGAGTTTTATACTGCAGAATACTTTGATATTGTTGTAAACAGGTCATTGTTGACCTGTTCGAGGTGTTAAGTAGTCCTGTGAAGTTCTTATCAAAGTCAAGCACTGACACAGACATGGAGACCACAGTGGAGTCTCGCTGCGTGACTGACGGTGCAGGCTGCAGGTTGGAGCACAACGCTGCTTCTAGACCACAGACAGGACCTCAGGGTCATGCCAACACGAGATCGCTCTCTCTCACTTTCTCTATCCTTCATTATCTTTCTCTCCTCCTCTTCATGTCTTTCTTTCTTTCTCTCTCTTTCCTCCCTCATTCACTAACTCTCACCTCTCCCCCTTCCTTCTCACCCCTTCTCTCTCTCTCTCTCTCTCTC
>NC_036840.1:10264512-10268565 GCF_002910315.2 Salvelinus sp. IW2-2015 | reverse complement strand
GAAATGATCACACCAGAGTGGAGAGAAAGTGTAAGACCTTATAGTTGACAGGTCGCCTCTCTGTCACCAGCTCATGGAAGACAGAGAAAAGAGAGAGGAAACACATGTTCAGAATGATAGGCTTTCGTAGAACAACTCAACCAAAACGAGGGCAACCGATAATGCCGGAGGAATAGTCATAGACCTTTTAAACCGAACCATCACGTACACAAGTACGCATCCAAGGAGAACTGTCCACCAGTAGCACAAGGCTAATCCAGGACTTGTCACAGTACACCAAGGCGATCCAGGACTGTCACAGTAACACAAGGGCTATCCAGGGACTGTCAACAGTACACCAAGGCGGACCCAGGACTGCCACATACACAAGGCGACCAGTTCGCCACAATTTGTACACAAGGCGAACCCAGGTCTGCCACAGTACCACAAAGGCGCTACACGGCAGGTCGCCACAGGTACACCAGAAGGCTAGTCGCAGGAACTGCTCTCACAGTAGCACCAGCGAGTCCCGAGGACTGTCACAAGTAACACAAGGCGTAAGTCCGAGGACGATGCGTCACAGTACACAAGGCGAACCGTACTAGTCACAAGTAGCGAGACAAGTCGGACCCAGGTCTGAACATAGAGGTGACCCAGGTCAGGAAAATCCTGTCCCTAGTTGTAAGTTCAAACCAGGGTGCCTTACCTGTACTGTAAGGAAGAACTCGGTGCCAGGGATAGAGGCTTATGAGTCCAACGAAGATGTATAGCACGCCCAGGAGGCTTGGAGGGGGAGATGAAGCGTAGATGGTCTCCGTCAGTGTTGGCATAAAGTATGGGACAAGGAGCGCTCCTGCAGGATTTGTCCACGCTGTTTAGGCACAGGGAAAACAAAAAACAGCGAAGATTATTTCTGGGTTTGCGAGAGAGCCAGAAACGAAAAACTCCTGGACTTCATATAAAATGCGGTTGGCAGACCATGTACTCGGAGCGGAACATGGTTAAACAACATAAACCCACTACATACCAATCAAATTCACCGTCTTAGGACAAGTATGAAAGTGCTCTTCAACGTATCACAAAATATAAATACCAATCCTCGCCTGCATATATCAATCCGGATCAAAGATATTACTCGTAAAAACAATTGTAACTAGTAAGTGTCATGCTTTCACATTACATTCTGTCTCTATAAGCAAAGTCAGTTCTTATCATAAAATCTCCATCTTTGATCATGTGCGTGGGGTGAAGCAGCACCTACCCTTCCTGCTCGCTGCAGGACACCCCTTAATGGCTTTTGACCTGGACGAGGTGAGACGACATGTCTGTAGCCAAACCATCCATCGTTTCTAGCACCAGCGTCTCGCAGCATCCCTGTCACCACTCACACACCGCACACACACTTACACACAGACATCACACAACATACACATACATGCCAAACAGCAATGGCACATACAACACAGACATGCACAACTATACGCAGCACCAACACACACACACACGCACACAAGCACACGATCGAGCAAACACACACACACATACAGACATACACACACACACACACACATAACAGACATGCGACACACGCGCACCAACACACAACACCACACACACCGGCACTCAACACACCACACACAGACTAATGCACACATGCGCTGGCCAACCACACCAACACATGCACCACACATGCAACAGGATTCAGAGAGTCGTGGGCAAAAGGATGCATGTGCCGAGAGGCCCGGACCACCTCGGCGCGTCAGATACTCTCTGCTCGTTCTGTTTCTTCTCAATGAGTCACCATGGAGAGGTTGGTGGAGGAGGGGGACGCCCGCGGAAAGGGGCCACATCAGCTCAGCAACAATCGAGTAGCAGCATTCGGAACCCATCTCCCAGGTCTCACAAAGACGGGGTACCGTACACACTAACGAATTTTTGCCACTACGCGTCACAGATCATGGAAGAGTGAAAAAAACAAAAAAAACAAAGAGAATGCCCAATGCCTCTCGTCATTTTCCTCTCACTCCTCCCGTCTCGTTTGCGGAGCCCGGATCGCAGACCGCGCAGCGATCCTTCAGTGTGAAGGAGGGGAGAGGAAGCACAGCGAAATGGGCTGTTCATTTGGGGACGCAGAGTCATCTGGCGTATTAACTGAATCCTAAAGATAATTCCCCTGGGTTGTAAACCTATTCTTCAGGGGACTGTCCTGATGCGTTCCCCGGTTCCTCATGGTAACCTAGCATGTGCTGCTGCTCAGAGCGAGGAGCTGTTGTTCCATTGCTTCTGTCCTGTCTGCTCTGTCGGTGTCTTTCTCTCTGTACTTTTCTCTCGGTCTGTCTGTCTGTCTATCTGTCTGTCTGCCTGTCCGTCCTCCGTCTGTCTCACCACCTCTACCTTGCCAAAAACAATAATTTAGCAATTTTCTGCTGGGCAGTTCGAAGTCAATTAGGCATGTACTGAGGCATGTACGGTGAGTCATGTACTGCTGCTGAGGCATTGCTACTGAGTCATGTACTGTATTGTACTGAGGCCATGTACTTAGTCATGTACTGCAGGCATGTAGCTGAGGCTTACTGAGGCATGTACGTGATACTGTATTGCTAACTGAGTCATGTACTGCTACTGAGTCATGTACTGTACTCGTACTGAGTCGTCACAATGTACTTGTACTGAGTCGATGTACTTGTGCTGAGGCATGTACTGAGTCATGTAGCTGTTTGCTGAGGCATGTACTGAGTCACGTACTGTACCTGAGTCTGTCAACTTGTTACTTAGTCATTATACTTGCTGGTACTGTATGAGTCATTTGTACTGTACGGAGTCATGTACTGTACTGGCGTTCATGTACTGTACTTGAGTCATTGGTTACTGGAACTAAGTCATGTACGTTACTGAGTCATGTGCCCTGCTACTGAGTCATCACTGTACTGAAGTCATGTAAGCTACTGAGTCATGTTGCCTGTACTGTAGTCATTCGTACTTGTACTGAGTTCATGTACTGCTACTGAGTCACGTTACATGTACTTGTACTGAGTTTCATGGTACTATACTGTACTGAGTCACTTACTGTTACTGTACTGAGTCCATGTACTTGTGCTGAGTCATGATCTACTGGACTGAGTCTGATGGTGCGGTACTGTACTGAGTCATGTACTGTACTGAGTCATGTACTGTACTGAGTCATGTACTGAACCAAGCTGAGTCATGTACTGTACTGAGTCATGTACTGTACGGAGTCCTGTACTGTACTGAGCCATGTACTGTACTGTACTGAGTCATGTACTGAACTGAGTCATGTACTGAACTGAGTCATGTACTGAACTGAGTCATCTACTGAACTGAGTCATGTACGTCTGACCAACACAGTGCTGCAACAGGCTATTATGTATTTTTTAAAGACGATTGATTGACCAATCTGTGTTAAAAAGGTGGTTACAAAAACATCAAATAATACTGTGTGAGAGGTGGTACATTAGATAAGTTAGGGGGTAGTAAACTAGTCATGTAAAATATACAGATGTAGGATCTTAATTTGATCACTCTTATGTTGCTGAGAATGTTCCTGCGCTTCAGGAAATGCAAGCTGGAGGGCAGAGTGTCTGCGGGTTTTCCCTCCACCCTTGTACTTAATTGATGAATTAACGTCATTAATTAGTAAGGAACTCCCCTCACCTGGTTTTCTAGGTTTTAATTGAAATGAAAAAAMMARAACTCAKAGACACTCAGCYCTCTGTGGAATGAGTTTRACTCCACTGTTGTAGTGTATTCAAGGTTTAAAAAGATGTCTAAGGTTTTTAATTTCCACTTTAAAATGTCAGACTTGATTTGCCATAACAAAACATTTATCAACCCCTTTAAAACATKTACATTAATTATAATCCWCRTAATAATTMTAWTTTCCTGTTGCWGCAKRATTATTTTCCWGCTGTAGTAAACTGTCTCAAACGAAGATCTGTATCGTTCTTACATCCACTCTTCCCTGGAGAGGTTCATGAAGATGTTGGCCTGGTCGTCTTGGAGAAGACGGAACGCAGCACTAATGTGGTGGCTCTCCTGGACTGACCGGTCGTTGTA
>NC_036840.1:10251628-10259916 GCF_002910315.2 Salvelinus sp. IW2-2015 | reverse complement strand
AACACACAAATCGGAAAATCATTCTATGAAGTACTCTTAGATAAGTTCTGGTCCGTAAGACCTAGCTCCTAGCCTGCGTCCTAAGCCTCTGTCCTGCCTTCTAATGTCCTAGCCCTAAGTACCAAAGCCTAAGTTCCTAGTCTAGAGTCCATAGCCTAGTTCCTAGCCTCGCGTCCTAGGCCTGGTCCTTTATGCTGTTTCTGCGTCTTGTCCTAGCCCTACGGTCCTAGCTTAGTCCTTGCTTCTTGTTCTTGTCCTGGTCCTAGCCTGGTCCTCAGCCTGGTCTTGTCTTGTCTAAGCTGATCCATGCCGTCTATGTCTCTAGCCTTGTCCTATGGTCTTGTCCTAGACCCGCCGCTCCTGCGTCTATGTCCTCTGGCCGTCCTAGCATGGTCCAGTTTGTCTAGCCATGTGCCTAGCTGGTCCTGAACTCTTGTCCTAGCTTGCGTCCTAGCTTGGTCCTCGGTCTTGTCCTGCGTCCTAGCATGCCCAGTACCTGCGTTCTTGCCGTAAGCCATAAGCCCGTCCTAGCTATAAGCCTCATAATCCATGTCTTGTCCTAGGCCTTAGCCAATCTAGCCTAATGCGTTCTGCCGTCGTGTCCTACGTTCCTGGGTCCTAAAGCCTGGTCCAGCTAGCTTAGTCCTAAAGCCTAGTCCTAGCTTGGTCACTGGCCTTGTTCCTAGCGATCAACTTGCTGGTCGTCCTAGCCTGCAGACCGTCCAGTTCTTGTCCTAGCCTAGCGTCCCTACCTTTGCAGTCCCTGGTCGTCTCTGGTCGCATGTCCTAGTTCTTAGTTCCTAAGCTGGTCCTAGCTGTCATGGTTGATCCTGCTGTCCATAGCCATGGTCCTGTCTTGTCCCTGGCTCATGTCTGGTCCTTGTTGTCTTCCTTGCCGTCCTAGCCTGTTCTGCGCCTTTGCTTCTGGTCCCTAGCCATGCGCGCTTAGGTCTATGTCCTGATCTGTCCATTGCCCAGTCCTAGCCTGGTTCGCCTTGTCCTAGGTCGCTAAGCATGCGTCCTAGCCCGTCTTGATCCTACTTGGTCCTAGCCCGTCCAAGTTCTTGTCCGTAAGCCTGGGTTCCTATGTCCTGTCTGTCCTGCTGGCTCCTGCTCCTAGGTCGTCATTCGTCCTAGCCTGGTCATTAGCTTATGGTCCTAGGTCTTGTCCTAGCTTAAGCCCGTCCTCGGTCTATGTCCTTAGCTTGCGTCCAAGCTTAGGTCACTCGTCTATTCCTCGGTCCTAAGCATGGTCCTGTCTTGTCCTGCATACTATGTACCATTGCCCAGAGTCCTAGCCTGCGTTCTAGGCCTATGTGTCTCTTCGTCCTAGCCATGGCGCCTGTCTAAACTGCCTCCTGGTCTTTCCTAGCCCGCCCGTCCGATAGACTAAGTCCTGCCTCATGTCCTAGCCTGGTCTTAGCCTGGTCCTAGTACAATGATCTGTGTGTGCTTTGGATAAATCATCTGACTGCTGTTGTCATGCCTTGAACCCTAAACCTACAGATCTGGGACCAGGTGATAGTTTGTCCTGTGTCTGTCTTACAGAAACATGTTTAGCTTGACAAYGACAGTGGGAGGATGTGGCTTAAGCACATACAAACCAGGCTAATAGTTAGGGACATCCAGCATCACTGGGTGACTGTCTAGTAATAAAAGTGGTGTTGATGAGAGAGGTAGATGTAAAGGACTGTAAAGGAACAGCAAGTAGTTAATAATTTCCCTGATCAAGCCCACTGTCTAAAGTCATTTGCATACGTGTTTATTAAGCAATTTAAAAAAAAAAAGGATAATAATGTCAGAGCTAAACCTTGAGATTCCCTCAGGGCCAAATACTGCAAATACTGCACAAATACTGCACAAATACTACACAAATACTGCACAAATACTGCACTATTTGTATTTATTTTATATGAGCATGCATTTTATAGGAGAACTGCATGCTCATAACTTCAAGCTATCTAGCTGATGGCAGCAGGCCCTCATGTTTTGTTCCCAAAATAAAAAGGTCATCTGTGTGCCAGGATACAGAGTTCTTAGGTCCATCTGTGTCTCTATGTGGAAAATCTACTGCTAAAAATACTGCCTTCCCTCCATAAGATATGTTTGCTTAGGAAGGAGTATGCAGGAGTTGTAAGCAGTTGAGAAGCTATCTCTCTCTTTCTCTCTCTCTCCCTYGCTCTCTGTCTCACTCTCTCTTTTTCTCACAMACTTTCTCTTTTTCTCTCTCTCCCTCTCAATCTCACTCTCTCCCTCTCAATCTCACTCTCTCCCTCTCCCTCTCCTTTCCCACTCTTTAATACATTCGTAAACACTTCAGTAATCTAATAGAATCAGAGAATAAAAGTTTGGCGTAGTCACGTCAGCAAGCGATTACTAATTGCATGGTTTTGCTTACTTGGTGTTAATGTGGATTCAATTTGACTCTCTCCCATCCACTCTGAAATCAAATGCATTTTACTTTACTTTCTCTTGGTGTTAATGTGGATTCAATTTGACTCTCTCCCACTCACTCTGAAATCAAATGCATTTTACTTGACTTTCTCTTGGTGTTAATGTGGATTCATTTGACTCTCTCCCACTCACTCTGAAATCAAATGCATTTTACTTTACTTTCTCTTTGGTGTTAATGTGGATTCAATGACTCTCTCCCACTCACTCTGAAATCAAATGCATTTGACTTTACTTTCTCTTGGTGTTAATGTGGATTCAATTTGACTCTCTCCCACTCACTCTGAAATCAAATGCATTTTACTTTACTTTCTCTTGGTGTTAATGTGGATTCAATTTGACTCTCTCCCACTCACTCTGAAATCAAATGCATTTGACTTACTTTCTCTACTTGTGTTGAATGTGGAAGTTGTTGGTAGTTCCCGTGTGTTCGTAGTCATGGATGGCCGCGGCAAACAGGGACGCCAGAACCTCCAGTTCAGTCAAACCAGTGCTGCACGTGAGACCCACACAGATACCCTTGCTATAAACATCATATATACTCAGTGGCCATTTTATTAGGGAAATCACACCATTCACATTACATTTTGTTCTCTACAGACATTGAGTCCCCTTGGCCGGGTTTTGCTATATTAAAACAGACAGACAGGCATCGAGGCATTCAGGTACTCTTCGATTGAACGTTAGAATGGACCAAATGACCTAAGCGACTTTGAATGTGGTATGATGGTCAGTGCCAGACGCGCCACTTCCAGTATCTCAGAAACGTCCGGCCTCCTGGGCTTTTCATGCTCGACAGTGTCTGGGGTTTACAGAAACGGTGCGACAAACACACATCCAGTCAGTGGTAGTCCTGTGGGTGAAAACAGCTGGTTGATGAGAGAGGTCGAAGGAGAAATAGCAAGAACCGTGCAATCAAGGCGGGCCACAAACAGACAAATAACAGAGTATACAACAGTGGAGTGCAGACGACATCTCGGGTTGTGCAACTGGACGGGCCCTTGTACGGATGGGCTTTGGATGTGCAACTCGACGGGCCCTCTGTCACGGATGGGCTTATTGGGGAATGTGCAACTGGGTATACGACCGCTCCTGATGCGACGGTCTATGGTATATATATATATGCAGATGCCTGCAAACGGTCGACGTCTATTGTGATCGTAGTCAGGCCCACGGATAGTGTCCTTTATTTGTATGGATATGGTTGACACACGTCCGGTTGGTCCACGGTATGGGCTTATATTTTTCGGGGTAATGACTCGCAGCGAATCTTGGACGTGCCCTTGTACTACAATAGCAGCTTAGCCTATGGGATGGTGCAACTTGCATGATGGCCTCTTATTGTCTACCCGGATTGGAGCTCTATTGTGGTGCGTATGAGGCCTGCAGAGCTGACGGGCCCTTATGTTTCACGGATGGCGACGTATACAGGTTTGCGTGATTATAAATAACAGGTCGCCAGTGCACTGGACGGGCCTACTTATATGTACAATCGTATGGGAGCCTAGGTTCTGGCAGGTACTGTGCAAACTGGACGGGCTCTCATCACCAGTTGACCTGGCGACGTGATTGTGTGGAACTATGATGGTAGCAGTCATATGGATCCTGACAGCCCACCGTGAGTCGGAATAATAAACAGGGTGATTTAGCGTAAATGCACGCATGGACGATCTCCGATACCTCCATCCTGTGCCTTTGGATGTCAAAGATAAACATAAACCTAGTTCAGGGTTAGGTTAATTTAGTGTGAAAGCAGGTCCATGAATATGCTGATTGGTTTGAGGATATGACATGTGCTTTTCCTTAGAGTCACTACTTAGGCCGATGCCTTTCTCGTATAGCTAAATATCAATAATCACATTTTGGATCATATGGTTCCACATATTTTAGCTATACAGGCATATGGGTGTCAGATATGATGTTAAATGCGAGAAATACAGTGCTCAAGCCAGAGGTCCTAATTAATGTAAAGGAATACCTAGAGGCCGAGGGTGCCGACTCATGGTCTATCTAGTATGCTCAGGCCCATGTCCTCTTATAATATGATACCAATTTGTTCAACGTTTCTCCAAATCCTCACAAGATGAACCATCGGCTTCTCATAGTTTATCATAGAGCAGGTGTCCAGCGTCTGTAACAGGCCAGTGTCTATAATATAGGCCAGTGATTATTAATTACAGGCCAGGTCTATTATAATACGTAGAGCCCAGAATGGAGTAACCTAATGATCTTGTAAAGTACCACGCACAAGTTCGAGTTTATGAATTACACATCAGACACACTAATCCATGGTTCTCATTGCAATGTCCTATTTAATTAACTTAAATGTGACTCAAAGGGTGTCCATGAGTAATTGAGACAAGTGCGCACAGTACCTCAACACACATAAGTTATACTCCACAGTCTCTCAACCGGATCCCATTTTACATATTTTAAGTGTTATAAACTATGTCAGATTCAGGTCTATTAATCAATTGGACAGGCCTAATAACAGGTGAATTATAGTTAATTATTACATATAGGGTGCTATAGCGCACGATTTTTTTTTAAATCATCACATTAAATTATTTGACTCTCTATCAAGGCCTACGGATTCTCACTAATCAGCATTAGCGATGACCCATGGTCGCAGAAGTGTTCCCCTCACCACGTCACCTGACTGGTGCTCAGTGATCATTCCTACTAGTCCAGGCCTGATAGACCGGGTCTCATATGGAAATGCTACATTATCAAGATTACAAGGTTTCACTAGGATGTTATAATTTGAACTCTAGTGCTCCGTAAACATAGTTACTTATAATAGTGGGAATGAGGTGGTCTACAGGGTGCTCTACTGTACCATCTTTAGTCCTTACGGAGGATAGCTAGATACTCTAGGAGTGGTAGGTGCTATTGATGTTACAAGTTCAGGCTAGGCCATTGTCTAAAGGCCAGCTCTAGGCTTCATTATAATACAGGCCAGTGGGTCTTATAAATACAGCGACAGGTCCTATCGTGAGATCAACTACTCTCAGCTGTCGTTGCTGCTCGATGGTACTCAACTCAAGGCTCCCGACTGTTTTCTCACAGATTCGCCAAGAAGGAATTTCAGATCAGAAGATATGCGCGGGATCCCATGTGAACCATGATTACTTCGATAGAGTTCACATTGGGTTTGGAGTTCCACTGGTGTTGGGATAATACAGGCCATCCACTGTGTTTGGTCCCACTGTGTTTCGGGTCCATGCTGGGTGTTTGGTCCACTGTGTGTATGGTTCACATTGTGTTTGAGTCTCCACATACGGGTCGTAGTGTCGTGCGCTTTATCTAGTGTATTCTAAATACAACTAGCTTCTTCAGCAACAGCGGCGTCATTTCGTGCGCATAAGTCGGTGCTCATTCTGCTCTATCAAGTAGCAATCTCACATACGTTTGAGCCCAAATCATAGAACTATTTCATACTGGTCTATCGCGGGTATATGTATAACCTGGCTGTAGTTGTTCCATCATTTTACAGTTAGCCTAAACAGCCTAAGGTAAACTCGTGTTGTATATGTTATATCTGCGGCCAGTGCTCCGAGCCCGGGACAGTTGTATGAATATATATAGTGTGTGGCTCAACAGGACGTATACTGTAGATAATTTAGACAGTATTCTAAGATGATCACACGCACTGAAAGGAGTCAATCTATATTCATTATAATAAAGGAAATGAGTCACAGAGACCTTATAGCAAGGAAAGCGGAGTCAAGATATAGCATAGGTTAAAATCTGATTAATATACATCAACCATAGATCGCAGATCAAGGGATATAATACTAGCAGAGTCTATAGTTCTACTAATGGCAGGGCAATAGGAAACGATGTCCAAGTGTTAATAACTCGCGCAGTCATAGAGCGAGTCTCTTAATACGGTAATAGTAATAGCAGGGCGAGGATCGAGTGATTTCTCATAACTGTTCACTAAGACGAGAGGATTACGTGTGATTAGTTCAAATACAACATGGCCCTCGCGCCCACACAGGTATTATCTCATATGGAATACAGAGGTATCAAGAATATTCAGCTAAGAGTTTAATAGCTCGGCGCAAAGGGTTCTTATATGTGTGATGATACCAACATGTCGCAAGTGTGTCTAGATGATCGTAATACGCATGGTCACGCTCTAGGATCCAGCTTACCAAGTAACTAATGGAAGGATCTATAGCGCTCCGACGGTCTATGTGGTCATGACATGACAAATGATAGACATTCAGCCGGCGAGACAATCATATCAGATGACCGATTACATATATCTCAGAGTACTAATGTCCTATACTAGGCCTAGGGAGTCGTGAGATGATCGATGAGCTCATACGGACAATTCAATGTTTTTTTTTTTATATTTATTTTATTCACTAGAGGTCACATTATTGCTCTCACACATTATTATAACTACGGTCAGGTTTCTTTTCATGAAAATAATCATAGCCACTCAGTTTCTGTTCTCTCTGAATATAGGATTTAGGCTATTTTCTTTCATTCTAGGTCAGGGCCCATGTTCATAACGGACAGATCTCTAATGGTTGATATACTAGGCAAGTCGATTATAGAAATCAACATTCAGTTGTTAGGTGAACAATGCTCTGGCCAAAACTCTAAGTGACAAACATGGCTCTCCTGCTGGGGATAGCCATTTTGAGCTACATCGAAAGAGGTAGGTTTAGTTAGTGGTCATATTGTAGTTATAATGTTTTTTTTTATTTTCTTAGATTAACAGAGCTGAGAGCTTTCTACCTTGATCCTAATAAGACCGGACAAAACTAGCACGTGGGTGATCGGCAGGACCCAGTCGCTGGGCCTCTATCGTGTCTCTCGTTAATATAGCTTTAGGCTAGACTAGGATCTGGTATATCTATTTGGGATGGAACAGACGAGACGTTTGATCCCTATTGTAATACAGCGATATGATTGCTAGCGGCTCAAAGATGATACAGGGTTTATATATATTGGACAATGGTCAATAATTATAAAACAGGCCAAGGTGGTTTCTGATGTGGTATCAATAACTGAACCAGGAGACTCTTTTAATATTAGTATATATACAGGCCACAGTGATATCACTATGATATAAGACGTATAGTACTCTCACAGGTTTGCCCGATCTGTCCTCGCAACGCGATGGTCCGGTCCATTGCAGCAGTGTAGGCCCTGTTATCTACGAATATTCATCAGCCTTGGCCAAGTCAGTATTAATAACAAACAGAGCCCAGGGCTCTCATATGGTGATATAATATGCGTTGTCCAGGGGGCATCTTATCTGTAATAATCTCTAGATGGAGATTCGATTGGCTCATATTCCTTATATACATTGTCCATTGTGTTCTACAAGGCGCCTGGTGCAGTATTGTGGGATCAAATGCCGGCCCTCTCTCAAGCGATCTGTGCTAATAGTCAGATGACCTAGCAAGGTGCACAGATACTCGTTCTCCATTTGACCCTATTTGATGAACAACAACACCCAACGGTCTATTCTTTACCTCAAATAAACACTTCCCACTGGTGCAACTTTTTCATACTCCTAGGAGGTAAGTTTTCCAGTTTCTCGCGAATATTCATGTTCTTTTCTTCAATCTTTAATTGACGGTATAGGTAAGTAACTTCGCCCTATCATAAGAGCCTCTCACTGGGTTAGTGAGCCTCCTTTGCATGTTAATACTATATTATAAATCCGCACTCAACTCTATATTGAATATTCACAGGTGTGTCTATATCTACCTTCTCAGAGCGATTCTATTACCAGCCTGCTGCATGGAGTCCTCGATGCTAGCCGGGAGACTATTACAGGCCGGTTTGTCGTGTCGTGTGAGCCGACATAT
>NC_036840.1:10233812-10251113 GCF_002910315.2 Salvelinus sp. IW2-2015 | reverse complement strand
GCCATTTTATTAGGGAAATCACACCTTCACAATTACATTTTGTCTCCTACAAACATTGAGTCCCCTTGCCGTTGGTTTGCTATTATAAAACAGACAGACAGGCATCGAGGCATTCAGGTACTCTCGATGAACGTTAGAATGGACCAAATGACCTAAGCGACTTTGAACGGTATGATGGTCAGTGCCAGACGCGCCACTTCCAGTATCTCAGAAACGTCCGGCCTCCTGGGCTTTTCATGCTCGACAGTGTCTGGTGTTTAAGAAACGGTGCGACAAACACACATCCAGTCAGGAGTCCTGTGGGTGAAAACAGCTGTGATGAGAGAGGTCGAAGGAGAATAGCAAGAACCGTGCAAGTAACAGGCGGGCCACAAACAGGCAAATAACAGCGAGTACAACAGTGGAGTGCAGAACGACATCTCGGGTTGTGCAACTGGACGGGCCCTTGTCACGGATGGGCTTTATGGGGATGTGCAACTCGACGGGCCCTTGTCACGGATGGGCTTATTGGGGAGTGCAACTCGACGGGCCCTTGTCACGGATGGGCTTATTGGGGATGTGCAACTGGACGGGCCCGTGTCACGGATGGGCTTATTGGGGATGTGCAACTGGACGGGACCGTGTCACGGATGGGCTTATTGGGGATGTGCAACTGGACGGGCCCTTGTCACGGATGGGCTTATTGCAGCAGACGACCACACCGGAGTGGAAAAACAGGATTTAGCGTAAGCAGCATGAGTCCATGACCCCATCCTGCCTGGTGTCAAAGATACAAACTGGTGGTGGTGGTGGTGTAATGGTGTGGGGGAATTTTTTCCTTGAACACGTTAGGTCCTTTGATCAAATCAAATCACATTTTATTGGTCACATACACATGGTTAGTAGATGTTAATGCGAGTGTAGCGAAATGCTTGTAAAGGACCTGAAGCGAGGCGACCATCTCTGTCGGCGCCATCTTATATATGATACCAATTGAGCAACGTTTCCATGCCTCAAATAATTCWGGCTGTTCTGGAGGCAGGGGGGGTCTGACCCGGTACTAGATGGATGTACCTAATAAAGTGGCCACTGAGTGTACATAGCACACATATCCATTTCATATACAGTCATTATATAATTATTATCAAGTAACCAGAGTTGGAGGCAAGACCAACACAGATACCCTTGTTATAAACATCTYCATTTCATATTTACAGTCATTTACATTGGCTTACAGTAAATAAGTAATTTACATTGGATTACAGTTTTTTTTAAATCACATAAATTGGCTTCCTTCAAGTCCATCCACTACAGCTAGTGCCTTGAATTTTCCCCTCACCACGTCACCTGACCTGGCAGGCCAACTATGGGCCTATAGACGGGTCAGGAAATGCCATTTCAAATACAATATTACAGGGATGATCTGTTGTAAACTGAGTGAAAAAGGTGCTGTACTGTACCACTAGTCCTGTACGGAGGAGCAGACAGTGTAGGGTTTGTGTGACGTCGGCTGCGTGGACACTGCTGTGGTACGGGTTGCTGTGTTTACTGTAGCCTTTCTCCAGCTTCTCCAAGAAGGACATCAGACAGGAGATGGGGATCTGTAACATGACATCGAGAGTTCACATGGAGTTGGGTCCACTGTGTTGGGTCCACTGTGTTTGGTCCACTGTGTTTGGTCCACTGTGTTTGGTCCACTGTGTTTGGTCCACTGTGTTTGGTCCACTGTGTTTGTCCGTACTGTATCATCAACCTCTCAACGTCATCTGTGTCGGAATCTGCTCCCGAGATGTACTACTTTACCAACTAGAATAATTCCATCTAGCTAAGGACATATGTGTGTTCACTTCAGCAGACAAACCGTGTGTTTTTCGGGCAGCGAGAGAAGTTTGAATTGTTAAAGGCTAATGTAGAATTAAATCTGTACAGAAACTGAAAGAGTCAAATATAGTAAGGAAAATGAGTCCAAATATAGCAAGGAAACGAGTCAAATATAGCAAGGAACGAGTCAATATAGCAAGGAAACGAGTCAAAATATAGCAAGGAAACGAGTCAAATATAGCAAGGAAACGAGTCAAATATAGCAAGGAAACGAGTCAAATAATACAAGGAAACGAGTCAAATATAGTAAGGAACGAGTCATATAGTAAGGAAACGAGTCAAATATAGCAAGGATGTGCGAAGTGATATAGGTGGAGACCTTGAATCTGCTGTTGAGTTCGTATCGTGTGACCAGCTCCAAGAACAGGGTCTGTAGTGCGTGGTCATGGCAGACAGTGTTCAGGGCAAACACATCAAAGTTCCACCGGTCAATGTCCTAAAGATGGAGAGGATCGAGACCCACAGAATCTGATCTCATTATGTCCACATTGACTTTTTCAAGAAATAGAGACAGTCTGATATTAAAAAGGATAACTACATTTATTTAATCTTTATTTAACTAGGCAAGTCAATTAAGAACAAATTGTTGTTTACAATGACGGCCAAACCAAGAGGCAAAATGTCTCCTGCTGTGAAATAGCCATTTGACTACATCAAAACGTAGTAAGGTCATATTGTAGTAAGTTTTTTTTTATTTCTTGTCCACATGACCTGACCAGRACAAACTAGTCACGTGGTCAGGGACAGTCCTGGCTCGGCTCTCTATGTGGTGACTAATTGGCTTAGGGAAACGGACTTGCCTAGTTAAATAAAGGTTCAATTAAAAAAATGTGGTGCCTAATGAAAGACTTATAGACTGATAACAGATAAGACGTTGTTACCCTGAGACAGTTGCCGACTGCTGCAGGTTGGTCCGGCATGGCAGCAGTGTAGGCCCTTCTGAACATCCTGGAGCAACAGCACATGGAATGTTTGGCACTGGACAATCTCAGAAGGGAATCTGTCATTTCCTTGTTTTAACCTGAATGTGGATCATGCATTTCACTGCTAACGAACCTAGATGAACTCGTCCTGACCCTGTGACACACACACTTTACAAACCCCATGCACAACTTGATTTAGGAGGAGTTTTTTTTTTTTTACATTTCATTTCTTTCTCAAATTAATGAGGAGGACCATCCTCCTCTACCTCACTGGGTGAGCCTCCTTTGCATGTATATTATAAATGAACCCCCTCATTAAGGATAAGAACGTTTTATATCTACCTCTCAACGAATATCCCAGCCTGCACTGCATGGACGATGCTGCGGAACTTTGGTTTGTCGTCGGAGCGACGGGCAGGGCGGCGGGCCCTCTGAGTGAAGGTTGAAGCCAGCCAATCAGTAACCTCCGTGGGCACGCCATCAGAGTGCAGCTTCTGCGAGGTTCATCCGTCTGCATCCAGACCCGGTCTGAGAGGAGAGAGAACAATCAGACCCGTCCTGAGAGGAGAGAAGAACAAATCAGACCCGGTCTGAGTGGAGAGAGAAACAAATCAGACCCGTCTGAGAGAGAGAGAGAACAAATCAGACCCTGTCTGAGAGGAGAAGAGAACAAATCAGACCCTGTCTGAGAGGAGAGAGAACAAATCAGACCCTGTCTGAGAGGAGAGAGAAAAAATCAGACCCTGTCTGAGAGGAGAGAGAACAAATCAGACCCGTCTGAGAGGAGAGAGAAACAAATCAGACCCGTCTGAGAGGAGAGAAAAAAATCAGACCCTGTCTGAGAGGAGAGAAACAATCAGACCCTGTCTGAGCGGAGAGAGAACAAATCAGACCCTGTCTGAGAGAGAGAGAGAACAAATCAGACCCTGTCTGAGAAGGGAGAGAGAGAGAACAAATCAGACCCTGTCTGAGACGGGAGAGAGAGAGAACAAATCAGACCCTGTCTGAGACGGGAGACGAGAACAAATCAGACCCTGTCTGAGAGGGAGAGAGAGAGAGAACAGATCAGACCCTGTCTGAGACGGAGAGAGAGAGAACAAATCAGACCCTGTCTAGACGAGAGAGAGAGAGAACAAATCAGACCCTGTCTGAGAGGGAGAGAGAGAGAACGATCAGACCCTGTCTGAGACGGGAGAGAGAGAAACAAATCAGACCCTGTCTGAGATGGAGAGAGAGAGAACAGATCAGACCCTGTCTGAGACGGGAGGAGAGAGAACAAATCAGACCCTGTCTGAGAGGGGAGAGAGAGAGAACAAAATCAGACCCGTCTGAGACGAGAAGAGAGAGAACAAATCAGACCCTGTCTGAGAAGGAGGAGAGAGAACAAATGCAACCCTGTCTGAGACGGGAGAGAGAGAGAACAAATCAGACCCTGTCTGAACGGAGAGAGAGAGAACAAATCAGACCCTGTCTGAGACAGGAGAGAGAGAACAATCAGACCCTGTCTGAGACGCGAGAGAGAGAGAACAAATCAGACTCTGTCTGAGACGGGAGAGAGAACAAAGTCAGACCTGTCTGAGACGAGAGAGAGAGAGAACAAAATCAGACCCTGTCTGAGAGAGAGAGAGGAACAAATCAGACCCTGTCTGAGACGAGAAAGAGAGAACAAATCAGACCTTGTCTGAGACGGGAGAGAGAACAAATCAGACCCTGTCTGAGAGGGGAGACGAGAGAAACAAATCAGACCTGTCTGAGCAGGAGAGAGAACAAATCAGACCTGTCTGAACGGAGAGAGAGAACAAATCAGACCCGTCTGAGAGGAGAGAGAACAATCAGACCTTGTCTGAACGGGAGAGAGAACAAATCAGACCCTGTCTGAACGAGAGAGAGAGAACAATCAGACCCTGTTCTGAGACGGGAGAGAGAACAAATCAGACTCTGCTGAGACGAGAGAGAGAGAGAACAAATCAACCTGTCTGAGAGGGAGAGAGAGAGAGAAAATCAGACCCTGTCTGAGACGGGAGAAGCAGAGAGAACAGATCAGACCCTGTCTGAGACGGGAGAGAGAGAGAACAAATCAGACCCTGTCTGAGACGAGAGGGAGAACAAATCAGACCCTGTCTGAGACCGAAGGAGAACAAAATCAGACCCTGTCTGAGACGAGGAGAGAGAGAACAAATCAGACCCTGTCTGCTGAGACGGGAGGAGAGGAGAACAAATCAGACCCTGTCTGAGAGAGGGAGGAGGAACAAATCAGACCCTGTCTGAGACGGGAGGGACAAGGACACAATTTTCTTTTGTTTCCCTTTTTCTAAGCGGCACAGTATTCATATCTGTTGGATGAAAAATGTAACTAGAAGGGAAACGTGTTTCGGCATTACATCCTTCATCATTGTGCTTTGGGTCATAGCCCCGAGACACGTTGGCCTCCGAACACCTACTGGCTTAGGGAAATACTAATATAACAAGCCTACACTTGTGTAAAAAACACATGGGCAGTGGATAGGCCTGTCAATTTGCCTAATATTGTGGAGCTTTTGGTCAGAGTAAAAACAAGGATATGATTATGTAGTTAGTGTGTGTGCACGTGTTTCCAGCCTTAAGCAGGCAGTAGGGAAAAAAAAAAAAAAAAAAAAAAAAAATGACAAGGTACAATTACAAACTACAATTACAACACTACAATTTAACACCACAATTTAACACCACAATTACAATACTACAATTACAACACTACAATTACAACCCTATAATTTCAACAAATAAACCATTACAATCAATGGAAACAACTGCAATCCTCAATTTAAGACCGGAGTCTTAACGGCCCTAGCAGCACCAGGGAATCCAGATGCAAGAATTGGTTAGGTTATCCCAACAATGGGAGGCATTAAATCTGTGGAGACCACAAGGAACTCAAGATTTAAGCAACCTTGTGAGCGGGTTTGGTAGCTCATTCTTTTATAGTCAGGTAAGTTGGAAGTTTGTGTTGTAGAACTTACAGTATCATGCAGTATAATCACACAAAAGTTGCCATACTGTGTTGCTACCATGTTGTTGCCATGTTGTGTTGCTACCATGCTGTGTTGCCATGTTGTGTTGCTACCATGTTGTTTGTTCCTACCATGTTGTTGTCATGTTGTGTTGCTACCATGTGTTGCCATGTGTTGCTACCATGTTGTTGCCATGTGTTGCTACCATGTTGGTGTCATGTTGTGCTTCTACCATGCTGTGTTGTCATGATGTGTTGCTACCATGTTGTTGTCATGTTGTTCTACCATGTTGTGTCATGTTGTTTCTACCATGTTGTTGTTATGTTGTGTTGCTACCATGTTGTTGTCATGTTGTCGTTGCTACCATGCTTTGTTTTCATGTTGTCGCTGCTACCATGCTGTGTTGTCATGTTGTGTTGCTACCATGTTGTGTCATGTTGTTTCTACCATGTTGTTGTTATGTTGTGTTGCTACCATGTTGTTGTTAGTGTGTGTTGCTACCATGCTGTGTTGTCATGTTGCTGCCAGCTATGTTGTTGTCTTAGGTCTCTCTTCGTGTATGTTGTTGCTGTCTCTCTTGTTTGTGTGTTGTGTTTTTCCTATATTTTCATTTAAAAAAATAATAATAATCCCAGCCTCCGTCCCCGCAGGAGGCCTTTTGCCTTTTGGAAGGCCTCATTGTAAATAAAAATGTGTTCTTCACTGACTTGCCTCGTTAAATAAAGGTTAAATAAACACAAATAAAAGTTTGGTACTGTACCTGGTTCCATCAATGTAAACTGCCTCCAGTAAGGATGCTGTGTAGTCCAAGTTCTTCTTCAGATCTTCACAGTCCACTTCTTTCTCCTCCAACTGTTTGATCATACACCTCAGCCTGGAAAGAGAGTCCCACTTTGAACAAACAGCTTCCACAGTCTTCATACGCACTTTATGCCATAGGCCTTATGGAGGATTTTGGTCTCGTGAATAATAAGCTTTTAGAGAATTTGAAATCTTCCACACTGCACTTGCTTAGTATCAGCTTTGTATCAGCCCTTCGTCAGCGTTTTTAAGCCTCAAAAGTTCTTTCATTTACAGTAGGAGTGAAAAAGTCATTTCGGTGACGAATAACCTTGGTTCCTGTCATAACACAACAGTATTATCAGGTACAAGATCTTCAGCGAGACAGCACTGTGGTCAAAACACAGTCAGGTGTGTGATGGCAGCAATTACTAAGCAATTTCCCCCATATTTGTATGTTGTACTTCAATGTTATGAGCTGGCAACTCAGCGCAGATGTCCAGTAACTGCTTTGGCAACAGGTTGAAATGTCTGGGAAACTGGGCGAGAGGGAAAAAGATAGAGAGACAGAGAGAAAGGGAAAGACGGAAGGAGAGAGAGAGAGAGACCGAGAGAATGGGAAAGAGCAAGATAGTGAAAAAGATAAATCATTTGGAAGCG
Organism: Salvelinus sp. IW2-2015; assembly: GCF_002910315.2. NCBI lineage: Eukaryota > Metazoa > Chordata > Actinopteri > Salmoniformes > Salmonidae > Salvelinus > Salvelinus sp. IW2-2015. The sequence continues at coordinate 10,243,903 of NC_036840.1, read as the reverse complement.
TTTTAATACAATAGCATGACGTGTGGAGATGACCAGTGACAGAGTGCGTAATTAGACCCACATTTTCCATGACAGTGGTAAACTGCCCTAACTTACCATCATTGGCGTATACAGCCACCGCATTCTCTTAAAATGGCACGCATGCAAAATTAGTTAACTCACTTCAAAGGGTTTAATCGGCCGATTGAGTGCTGATAGAACCCTGATAGAACTCTGATAGAATGCTGATGGAACCCTGATAGAATGCTGATGTAACCTTGATAGAACCCTGATAGAATGCTGATAGAACCCTGATAGAATGCTGATGTAACCCTGATAGAACCCTGATAGAACCCTGATAGAATGCTGATGGAACAATAGAATGCTGATGGAACCCTGATAGAATGCTGATGGAACCCTGATAGAATGCTGATGGAACCCTGATGGAACCCTGATAGAATGCTGATAGAACCCTGATAGAACCCTGATGGAACCCTGATAGAATGCTGACAGAACCCTGATAGAATGCTGATGGTGCTTCACAGTGATACATAAACGTAAATCAAAACCTTTTCTCTGGTTCTTTACTAGTTCCTTCACACAGATTCCTAACACGTCAAGTGTTGCACAACATTTCTGAATACAGCTGCCATAATTATGGTATACAGCTGCTAGAATTATGGTATACAGCTGCTATTTCAAGAGCATCAAAAAAACACAGGCTACAGTGTACTGGGATCAAACACAGCCCAGCCTAAAATACAACCCCCCCTGAGGGCCTAATACTTTCACAGGAAATGAAATGGACAGGGGAAATCAGCAACACTAACTCACATACTATTGCTCCGAGCTCATTTTCCAACCTTAGAACATAAAATACCCCAGAGTAAACTACACTGCACTTCAAGGGTTTAAAAACCGACACTGACATTTGAAAATTGATTTTAAAAGATAGTGATTATCCATTTCTCATTAAAAAATATATAGTTGATGGGGTTCAAGTCGTTGTGGTTAACCATTGAGCTGCCTGCTCATAATACCTTGTAGTTATACATGTTCATGAGCAGCAATTAACACCTATGTCCTGCATTATAGTACATTATGTACAGCTTATAAGGCATTATATATGTGTACTTGCATTATGAAGAGGTTATTCACAGTGGGACCACAATCACTTAATTTCTAAACACGGTTACACTGTTAGGTAACAAACGAAGACGGTGCCAACGCAGTTACACTGTTAGGTAACAAACGAAGACGGTGCCAACGCAGTTACACTGTTAGGTAACAAACGAAGACGGTGCCAACGAGGTTACACTGTTAGGTAACAAACGAAGACGGTGCCAACGCGGTTACACTGTTAGGTAACAAACGAAGACGGTGCCAACGCGGTGCGAGCGACATGAGTTTTTCAAGTGTTTATTATCACACGTTGGCGAGTGGGTTCTGAAAGCTGTAGAGTCATAAATACTAGCAGGAATTGGAACGCTGTTGCAGAGGACGCAACGTTTCATTGTGAATTTTAGAGTCCCGTTGATCTGTTCGATAACTTCTGTTGTTGTTCAAAGCAGGAAAGAAAACAGTGGAAGAATGTTCAATCTAAAACCTCTTTCAGTTGTAGTATTATGATGCTGTTATGATGCCGTTATGACTGACACAAGTGTGGACGCTAACATCTCGGGCCAACAGAGAGAGAGCTGATTGTGTTAGCGTCTGGCCGCTGGCCCAGGACCAGGACGGCCGTGATGGTCCACAGACACCGACGTAAGCACTTAACTCAATGTTTAATCAACGCTGAGTGCGGAGCWGTACGGAGCACTACAGAAAAGCGTGGCTCCAAACTAAACAATTCACATCAACCCTGGCTTTTCACCCAAGAGCCTGCATACCAACTGTCAAAATAAACGTCTTGCAATCACATTACAAAGTCCAGAACAACCTAGTGTGGAGCAAATAGATAGATGGACAAGGAAACGAACGAGCAAACACATTCATGAAACAAAATCAGTCGAGTGTTTCAGTGTGCATGACGTAGAGCGAGGGATGTGTTCTCAGAACTAGACGCAGCAAATATATTATAGTATATACAGTAACCTCAGCATGATCAACAGAATAATCCTCAGGTAATGTCACAGTAACCTCAGTATGTCACAGTAACCTCAGCATGATCACAGTTAACCTCAGCATGTCACAGTACCTCAGTATGTCACAGTAACCTCAGTATGTCACAGTAACTCAGCATTAGTACACAGTAACCTCAGCATGTCACAGTAACCTCAGATGTCACAGTAACCTCAGTATGTCACAGTAACCTCAGTATGTCACAGTACCTCAGTATGTCACAGTAACCTCAGTATGCACAGTAACTCAGTATGTCACAGTAACCTCAGTATGTCACAGTAACCTCAGTACAGACAGTAACCTCAGCATGTCACAGTAACACAGTATGTCACAGTAACCTCAGTACAGACAGTAACCTCAGTATGTCAACAGTAACCTCAGCATGTCACTAGTAACCTCAGATGTCCAGTAACCTCACATGTCACAGTACTCAGTATGTCACAGTAACCTCAGCATGTCACAGTAACCTCAGTATGTCACGTAACTCATACATACAGTAACCTCAGCATGTCACAGTAACCTCAGTATGTCACAGTAACATCAGCATGTCACAGTAACCTCAGATATGTCACAGTAACCTCAGTACAGACAGTAACCTCAGCATGTCACAGTAACATCAGTATGTCACAGTAACCTCAGTACAGACGATAACCTCAGTATGTCACAAGTAACCTCAGCATGTCACAGTAACTCAGTATGTCACAGTAACCTCAGCATGTCACAGTACCTCAGTATGTCACAGATAACCTCAGTATGTCACAGTAACTCAGTACAGACAGTAACCTCAGCATGTCACAGTAACATCAGTATGTCACAGTAACCTCAGTACAGACGTAACCTCAGATGTCACAGTAACTGCAGTCAGACCCAGTCACAGTAACCTCAGCATGTCACAGTACTCAGTATGTCACAGTAACCTCAGCATGTCACAGTAACCTCAGTATGTCAAAGTAACCTCAGATACATACAGTAACCTCAGCATGTCACAGTAACCTCAGTATGTCACAGTAACTCAGCATGTCACAGTAACCTCAGTACAGACAGTAACCTCAGCGTACAGTAACCTCAGTATGTCACGTAACTCAGACATAAGTAACCTCAGCATGTCACAGTAACCTCAGTATGTCACAGTAACCTCAGTATGTGCACAGTAACCTCAGTTACAGTACAGTACACTCAGCATGTCACAGTAACCTCAGTATGTCACAGTAACCTCAGATGTCACAAGTAACCTCAGTATGTCACAGTAACCTCAGTAGTCACATTAACCTCATACATACAGTAACCTCAGCATGTCCAGAACCCAGTATGTCACAGTAACCTCAGTACATACAGTAACCTCAGCATGTCACAGTACATCAGTATGTCACAGTAACCTCAGCATGTCACAGTAACATCAGTATGTCACAGTAACCTCAGTATGTCACAGTAACATCAGTATGTCACAGTAACATCAGCATGTCCAGTAACCTCAGCATGTCACAGTAACATCAGTTATGCCAGTACATCAGTATGTCACAGTAACATCAGTATGTCACAGTAACCTCAGCATGTCACAGTAACATCAGTATGTCACAGTAACCTCAGCATGTCACAGTAACATCAGTATGTTCACAGTAACCTCAGTTGTCACAGTAACCTCAGTATGTCACAGTAACAATCAGCATGTCACAGTAACCTCAGTATGTCACAGTAACCTCAGTACATACAGTAACCTCAGCATGTCACAGTAACATCAGTATGTCACAGTAACCTCAGGCATGTCACAGTAACCTCAGTATGTCACAGTAACCTCAGCATGTCACGTAAACCTCAGTATGTCACAGTAACCTCAGTACATACAGTAACTCAGTAACATACAGTAACCTCCAAAGTATGTCACAGTAACCTCAGTACATACAGTAACCTCAGTATCACACCAGTAACCATCAGTATGTCACAGTAACCTCAGTATTGTCACAGTAACCTCATATTCACAGTCACCTCAGATGTCACAGTAACCTCAGTATGTCACAGTAACCTCAGCATGCCAGTAACCTCAGCATGTCACAGTAACCTCAGCATGTCACAGTAACCTCAGCATCACAGTAAACTCAGCAGTCACGTAACTCAGTATGTCACAGTAACCTCAGCATGTCACAGTAACATTCAGCATGTCACAAGTAACCTCAGACATGTCACAGTAACCATCATATGTCACAGTAACATCAGCATGTCACAGTAACTCATATGTCACAGTAACCTCAGTATGTCACAGTAACCTCAGTATGTCACAGAACCTCAGCATGCCCACAGACACCTCAGCATGTCACAGTAACCTCAGCATGTCACACAGTAACCTCCAGCATGTCACAGTAACATCAGCCATCACCGTAACACAGTATGTACAGTAACCTCAGCATGTCACAGTAACTTTCAGCATGTCACAGTAACCTCAGCATGTACAGTAACTCATTATGTCACAGTAACATCAGCATGTCACAGTAACCGCAGCATGTCACAATAACCTCAGTATGTTCACAGTAACATCAGCATGTCACAGTAACATCAGTACATACAGTAACCTCAGCATGTCCAACAGTAACATTCAGCATGTCACAGTAACCTCCAGTATGTCACAGTAACCTCAGTACATACAGTACCTCAGTATGTCACAGTAACCTCGCATGATCACGTAAACCTCAGTATGTCACAGTAACCTCAAGTACATACAGTTTACCTCAGCATGTCACAGTAACCTCAGCATGTCACAGTAACCTCAGTACATTACAGTAACCTCAGTATGTCACAGTAACCTCAGCATGTCACAGTAACCTCCAGTACTGTACAGTAACCTCAGTACATACAGATAAACCTCAGTATGTCACAGTAACCTCAGCATGTCACAGTAACCTTCAGTATGTTCACAGTAACCTCAGTATGTCACAGTAACCTCAGTATGTCAACGTAACCTCAGTATGTCACAGATAACCTCAGCATGTCACAGTAACCTCAGTATTCACATTAACCTCAGTACATACAGTAAACCTCAGTACATACAGTAACCTCAGTATGTCACAGTAACCTCAGCAATGTCACAGTAACCTCAGGCATGTCACAGTAACACACAGTATGTCACAGTAACATCAGATGTCACAGTACCTCAGTCAGACAGTAACCTCAGTATAGTCACAGTAACCTCAGGCATGTCCAGTAACCCAGTATGTCAAGTAACCTCAGTATGTCACAGTACACGTATATCACAGTACATCAGTAATGTCACAGTAACCTCAGTAGTCACAGTAACCTCAGTATGTACAGTAACATCATATGTCACAGTAACCTCAGCATACAGTAACCTCGACATGTCACAGTAACCTCAGCATGTCACAGTAACCTCAGCATGTCACAGTAACCTCAGTATGTCACAGTAACTCTCAGTATGTCACAGTAACCTCAGTATGTCACAGTAACATCAGTATGTCACAGTAACCTCAGTACATTACAGTACCTCAGCATGTCACAGTAACCTCAGCATGTCACAGTAACATTCAGTATGTCACAGTAACCTCAGTATTGTCACAGTAACCTCAGTATGTCACAGTAACATCCAGTATGTCACAGTAACCTCAGTACAGTACAGTTAACTCAGTATGTCACAGTAAACCTCAGCATGTCACAGTAACCTCAGTATGTCACAGTAATCCTCAGTATGTCACCAGTAACTCAGCATGTCACAGTAACCTTCAAGTAGTCCACGTAACCTCAGTATGTCACAGTAACCTCAGCATGTCACAGTAACCTCAGTATGTCACAGTAATCTCAGTACATACAGTAACCTCAGCATGTCACAGTAACCCTCAGTATGTCACAGTAACATCAGTACCATACAGTACATCAGCATGTCCACAGTAACATTCAGCATGTCACAGAACATCAGTATTCACAGTAACCTCAGTATGTCACAGAACTCAGTATGCACAGTAACCTACAGTATGTCACAGTAACCTCAGCATGTCAACAGTAACCTCAGTATGTCACAGTAACCTCAGATACTACAGTACCTCAGTACACACAGTAACTCAGTACATACAGTGGACCTCAGTATGTCACAGTAACATCAGTATTCACAGTAACCTCAGTATGTCACAGTAACATCATTATGTACAGTAACGATCGTATGTCCAGTAACCTCAGTATGTCACAGTAACCTCAGTATGTCACAGTAACCTCAGTACATGTACAGTAACCTCAGTATGTCACAGTAACCTCAGCATGTCACAGTAACCTCAGTATGTCACAGTAACCTCAGTATGTCACAGTAACCTCAGGTAGTCACAGTAACTCAGTACAGACAGTAACCTCAGCATGTCACAGTAACCTCAGTATGTCACAGTAACCTCAGTTACACACAGTACCACCTCAGCATTCACAGTAACCTCAGTATGTCACAGTAACCTCAGCATGTCACAGTACCCAGTACATACAGTAACCTCACATTCACAGTAACATCAGGTATTTCACAGTAACCTCAGTATGTCACAGTAACCTCAGTATGTCACAGTAACCTCAGTATGTCACAGTAACCTCAGTACATTACAGTAACCTCAGCATGTCACAGTAAACATCAGTAGTCACAGTAACCTCAGTATGTCACAGTAACCTCAGTATGTCACAGTAACATCAGTATGTTCACAGTAACCCTCAGTACATACAGTAACCTCAGCATGTCACAGTAACCTCAGTACATACAGTACCTCAGTATGTCACAGTAACTCAGTATTCACAGAACATCAGTTGTCACAGTAACCTCAGTACATACAGTAACCTCAGTACATACAGTAACCTCAGTATGTCACAGTAACCTCAGTACATACAGTAACCTCAGTACAGTACAGTAACCTCAGTATGTCACAGTAACTCAGTATGTCACAGTAACCTCAGTATGTCACAGTAACTCAGCATGTCACAGTAACCTCAGCATGTCACAGTAACCTCAGCATGTCACAGTAACCCAGCTGTCACAGTAACATCGCATGTCACAGTAACATCAGCATGTCACAGTAACATTCAGCCTGTCACAGTAACATCAGCATGTCACAGTAACCGCAGCATGTCACAATAACCTCAGTATGTCACAGAACCCTCAGTATGTTCCCAGTAACATCAGCATTCACAGTAACATCAGCATGTCACGTAACTCAGATGTCACAGTTAACCTCAGTATGTCACAGTAACCTCAGTATGTCACAGTAACCTCAGTATGTCACAGTAACATCAGCATTCACGTAACATCAGCATGTCACAGTACCTCAGCATGTCACAATAACCTCAGTATGTCACAGTAACCATCAGATGTCACAGTAACATCAGTATGTCACAGTAACATCAGCATGTCACAGTAACCTCAGCATGTCACAATAACCTCCTAAATCCTACCTTATCACAAACAGAAAGGTTTACACTACTTAAGATTTTGGAAACGCATTACCACTTTTTCGCCCTGTTCCTATTTCCAGAGTTCCTTTCTCTTACCTGGAGATAGGCATCTGGAGGTGTTTCTTCCTCACTCTCACCAGCTCAGCCTCCAGCCACAGTCACAGTAAGGCAAAACCCTTAGACTCACAGTTTGACACTGCCTGCACAACCCAATGGTCCTGTCCTTTACAATCCTAATCACAGAGCTCAGGCATAGTGACACAGAGCACTGAGAGAGAGAGAGAGAGGGAGAGGAGATAGCTCCTGGGAAAAAAAACTGGAAAGTAAAAGGTCTCTCAGATAACCTACTGTTCAACGGAACCACCCAAAGTTCTCTGTCCCGAGAAACACTTCTGGTACACCCCAGCCTGCGTAGCCAGCACCCATCTGGGGGGACCTAGCTGAACTGTGATAGGTCTAGGCCAAAGTGTGTCAGTTATGTCAGTGCTGTGAAAGGAAGCAGGAGGAGAGAGAGAGGAGAGAGAGAGAGAGAGAGAGAGAGAGAGAGAGAGAGAGAGAGAGAGAGAGAGAGAAGAGAGAGAGAGAGAGAGAGAGAGAGAGAGAGAGAAAGAGATTGGGGGAAGAGAGAGAGTTGAGGAGAGAGACTGCACAAGAGAGGGAGAGAGAGAGTTGAGAGAGAGAGACTGCACGAGAGAAGGAGAGAGAGAGTTGAGAGAGAGAGTTAGACAGCACGAGAAAGAGGGAGAGAGAGAAAGAGAGAGAGCATTGAGAGAGAGAGATAGACAGAGCGAGAAAGAGGGAGAGAGAGAGAGAGATGGGGGGAAGGAGAGAGAGAGTAAAATAAAGAACCGAGCCAACTTCACTGATGGGGTGTTGACTGCTATGCTTTCAAGGCAGTGTGTGTACTCTAAACCCCAATGAGAATTTTYCACTGCACTGGCAAAGCACAGACCAAAGTCTTTTTCACTACAGGGCTTGTAGTGACCAAACCAAAATAAACCAATTTAAACTGTCCTCCAAAGTCACCCACAACAATTCAAACTGCTATTCGATTACCCAGAAAACCAATCAACCTTACATGTCAAATGAAAACATACAACGATAACCTGAGGCTACATGTTACATTACAACACAGTACAGCAGTTTCTTTGAATTCTGCACATTTCTCATAACAACGACAACATCCCAGGTGTGGAGGCTGAAACTCCTCCTCCAGTACAGTGGAATCTTCAAATCAAAGAGATTCTAGTCATTTACAAGATCAGCAATTCAATTCAATTCAGGTTTTAACTTGAGTACTGCTGGGGCATAGATACACCACGTATATCTTCAATTAATTAAGCCTCATTTTATAGCTGTCTGGCGAGGTCACCGGGGWCATGTCCATTCTGCTCACAGCAGAGTGACTTCCCCTGGTTGCTTGTCTTTCTTGGTGGCTGGGTCATTCCCATGCTCCTTGATGTGCCTCTTCAATTCACAGTGCATGACYGCATTTAAATCTGGAGGATCGATTTCCTCAAGTCGATCACTTTAAAAAGCTTTTTTTTTTCTTCTATTGGAGAAATGACATTGCGACATACGTTGTGTCTAAGAAAAGTATGAAAAACAAAAGACATGTTGAAGTCGATTTACATGTTTCAACATCTGTCACAGTAACCTGTGACAGATGTAAAGATATATATTTTTTTACATTCAAATGCAATTTCAATTAGTTGGTTGTTATACGTTTGACATGTAACCAAACATGATGTTTACATGTTGGCATCCGGGTGGAAATCATCACCATATCAAAGGGGGAAAAAAAGTGTTAAAAAAGATCCTTCATCTTTGTTTTCCGCTGGATAAAAGTACTTCGTAGAAGTAGTTGCATTAAAAAAACAAACGAGAACCCTCAAACAGCAGAGTGGGAGGAGAGGAGTCTTCCAGTGTTGGTAACTCCAAGGCTCTGTGCAGATCTAGACATGTCCATCTTGATTTCATTGATTGAGACGGACGATGACGTTAGACGACACTAGATAACTGACTCAGATTTAGCTGTGCTCAATTTAGACCACGTTAGCCTATCTGATTTCATTTAGAATGTTAGATCTGATATTTCATTTTAGGAATGTTAGATCGGATGTTTTTCATCATTAAGAATAGTTAAGATCGTTGAATCTTTCATTTAGAACGTTAGATCTGAAATTTCATTTAGAACGTTAGATCTGATTTCATTTAGAACGTCTAGATCTTGTATTTTTCATTTAGAACGTTAGATCTGATTTCATTTAAGAATGTTAGATCTGATTTCATTTAGAATGTTAGATCTGATTTCATAACGGCTACATTACATTCTCCACACGTAGTCCGAATTAAAACATGATTGATCTCGTGTCATAAGGATTGGCATGACATCCTGTTCATCTAGTCTGAATGAACGTGGATATCCTCTTCAACAAGTTTGATTTAAACGTGATTGATCTGATTTCATAATAACTGTTGGACATCCTCTTCCTCTAGTCTGAATTAAACATGTTAGTTAGGTCTCGTCCACTCGCGCGTGCATCACGCGGCTCCAGAGTGGGATGAGTGAG
>NC_036840.1:10222102-10229602 GCF_002910315.2 Salvelinus sp. IW2-2015 | reverse complement strand
GAAAGACACCACTTGTTATTATTTTTACAGGAACAGTCAACTCCCTAGACCGTAGGAGGTGTCCTTTAGATCCAGCACTGCCAATAACATTTACATTTAACATTTAAGTCATTTAGCAGACGCTCTTATTCAGAGCGACTTACACATTACACATTGGAAAGTTCATCCATATTCATCCTGGTCCCCCCGTGGGAATTGAACCCACAACCCTGGCGTTGCAAGCGCCATGCTCTACCAACTGAGCCACACGGGTAACAAGCGCCGATGTAACAACAACAATCCTACCGACGCTTCGACAGATCCCGTCTTCATCAGCGTTTCTGAATCCTTTAATTCCAGGTCATGTTTAAAACGCAGACAGACTAAAACCTGAACGCCATCTCTGATGTCACCATCTCTCTGACTTTGATCCACGTTTGTTATTTGATGCTCTTAGAGAGTTCTCCATCCGGCTCTGTGCCAACTCACGAGACAACTTCATGAAAAGTCTATGCCGTCTGACACAAACTATGGGGCGGCAGGTAGCCTAGTGGTTAGAGTGTAGGGGCGGCACGTAGCCTAGTGGTTAGAGTGTAGTGGTGGCAGGTAGCCTAGTGGTTAGAGTGTAGTGGTGGCAGGTAGCCTAGTGGTTAGAGTGTAGTGGCGGTAGGTAGCCTAGTGGTTAAAGCGTTGGACTAGTCACCGGAAAGGTTGCAAGATCGAATCCCGAGCTGACAAGGTAAAAATCTGTCATTCCGCCCCTGAACAAGGCAGTTAACCCACTCTTCCTAGGCCGTCATTGAAAATTTGAATTTGTCCTTAACTGACTTGTCTAATTAAATAAAGGGGGGAAAATATTTAACAAACAAACAACAGCATCCCAAATGGCACCTTATTCCCTATGTAGTGCACTTCCCTATGGGTCCTGGTCAAAAGTAGTGCACTTCCCTATGGGTCCTGGTCAAAAGTAGTGCACTTCCCTATGGGTCCTGGTCAAAAGTAGTGCATTTCCCTATGGGTCCTGGTCAAAAGTAGTGCATTTCCCTATGGGTCCTGGTCAAAAGTAGTGCACTTCCCTATGGGCCCTGGTCAAAAGTAGTGCACTTCCTTATGGGCCCTGGTCAAAAGTAGTGCACTATTGGGGATAGGGTGTAATTTGGGACGCTGCCCAGAGTCCTTGTTAAAAACAAGTATTTCATTAGTCAACCTGTCTGAGTTAAGGTCAACGGGGAATTAGAAGAATTCCAAGGTGTCACAGTGATGACTGTGATGATGTCACTGTTCCCCCAAGTTCTGGTAAACTGGCGTGACCAGTGTCCATGGAATGTCAACCACATTGAACCAGTTAGCATAACTGTGGCAAATTCCACTTGTGTCGAATTTCACTTAGACGTGCATTGACGTCGATGGGAGATTAGGTGGAAATGTTACTTATGATTCACCCCTGAAAGATTCAAAATGAGCCAGTGCCTATTGAGCGTCTTTCCTAATCAGTTAGGTTTGAAGCATACAGCTGGATCTACGCTAGTGCCGAGCGATTACAGCTTTTTAAGGTTGGATCAGTTTCGGTTTTATTATTAAAAATGCTGGATTGAATGTTGTAACAACACAGAATAAAACAACGGATACAAGTCCCCTGATGGTAGTGACTGTCCATTACTGTTTATCACTTATTAACCATCATTTACTCACATTACTTTACTAAAATATTTCAGTTGTGTATTTTACATTAGTTTTATTTGATGACTTTAATTATTTCATTCAAAGTCATCATCTCATTTCTATAGAGCTGCTGTCTGACAACATCACTATTTTTGTAGTTCTTCAAAGTAAATAAGGCCTACTTTTATGACTGCTGAATACCAACTATCAAATCACTTGGATCATGTATTTTCAGGTAGAGATGCCTCGCCAAGCAACAGCTGCTCTCTACATCCCCTCACAATCGCTCRTTCATTTCGGTTAATCGCTTAGCACTAATCTACACACAACAGATGGCATGAGAAGGGCAGCTGTTGCTATTGTAACACCCAATGAGGATCCAAATGAACACATGAACACATGAACATGTAAATCAGATCTGGAAAGAAAAAAAACAAAATGCATTTAAAATGTTTGAGTGAACAGACAACCYTGCTTGAAGAATTTCCCCAAGGGTTAAATTAAGCAATAAGGCACGARGGGGTGTGGTATATGTCCAATATACCACGGCTAAGGGCTGTTCTTAAGCGCGACGCATCTCGGAGTGCTGGAAAGAGCCATTAGCAGTGGTAYATTGGCCGTAYATTGGCCRTAWATTGCAAACCCAAGAGGTGCCTTATTGCTATTTTAAACTGGTTACTAAAGTAATTAGAGCAGTAAAAATACATGCTTTGTCATACCCATGGTATACGGTCTGATATACCATGGCTGTCAGCCAATCAGCATTCAGGGCTGGAACCAACCAGTTTATAATAAAGATTATTAGATGAAATGAACGAGTTGAGGAGTGGGGGTCCAGCGTCAGAGAAGGCAGAGACACAATGTAATGTTGTTGGTTTTGCACTGAACTAAATGTATCACTAGGGTTATTGTGACCGTATGTTCAACAGGGAGTGAAGAGGGACATCCAAGTACATTTGTCACAAGTCAATAACCCAGTCCTTACCACCATAATGTCTGCTGTAGTAGGAGTTTGGATCCAAAGCCAGGATGGGCAGAGACACAGCGATGTAAACCAGGAGAAGGCAGGTTAGCTTGTACTCCTCATCAACTGACGAGTTATCTGGAGAGTAGAACTCATATTTAGCAAACTTCCCTTTTAAAATCTTTTTTCTCTKCTTCTAAACTCTAGAAAACATTCATAGGAAATAAACAAAAGGGAAGTTGAAAGACATGCATTAATAGGTTMAATATTTGTTTATTTGTTTGACTTTTTAGCCAATTGGAGTCCAGCTATAAAAGGGGGAGGGTAGGTTGTGAAATCCTGCTGTTTTGTCATAAAGATATATTGTACAAAACCAATAAATGTGGTCCTTCGAGCCGGATAGTGACCTTTGTCTTGGAACACGACCAGTATAAAAACTGACATCCCACCAGAGAATATTGTATTTACCTGTACGCATACTAGCGATTGCTGCCACCAAGGCAGGGTCGATGTCACAAGTCAGACCTGCTGCAGACGCCAGCTCAAACACAGTCAGGGTTACCTGAATCAATTAAAACAAGATGTTTTCAACTATTTTTAATCTTAAAGATGCCTTCCTTTACTTATTTGGCTTACTTGCTCTTTTTATCTTCTAGCTGAGAATAAAAGCCTCCATTAAGTAAATATTTCTTAAACTGGAACTATAAAGCATTGGGTAACTACTGTTCCCTCTTTCTGTGGCACGGGGTGGGGGTATTTTGGGGGGGGGGCCAGAATGTTTCCGTTGAGGTGGTTATTTTAGTTGAGAGGTTGCAGACCAGACAGACATGATGCGTCTCTTACAGGGAGGTCAGCTTGCCTCTGCTTGGTGCCTGGTGCTGCTGACGTCTTCGGGTTTATCCTGAACCAGGCTGTGGCATGTTGTGTTTTCTCTGCAGACTTGGGTTCAAATAATGTTTGAAATCTTTCAAATASTTTAAGTGTTTGTTTTAGCCTGCTTGACGTGCCAGAATGGCAGGGTTTGACTGTTCTATTGGTTTCCATAGCACTATACAAACTCTAACCAGCACAGATAAAGTATTTTTAAATAATTTCCAATAGTATTTACACCCGGGTCTGGGATGTCTGCTTTGTATGTCCTACTCTCACGCTCAGGGGGAAGACATAAGCAGGCCAGGGGGCTTTCCACAGTCAGATCCACATCTCATAAAATACGCTTTCTACTGTTCTGCCGCTCTACTCCTCTCTACTCTACTCTCTACTCCTCTCTACACTACTCCTCTCTACTCTACTCTCTACACTACTCCTCTCTACTCTACACTACTCCTCTCTACTCTACACTACTCCTCTCTACTCTACACTACTCCTCTCTACTCTACACTACTCCTCTCTACTCTACTCCTCTCTACTCTACTCCTCTCTACTCTACTCCTCTCTACTGCTCTCTACTCTACTCTTCTCTCTATCCTGCTACTCCTCCTCTCTACTGACTCTCTACTCACTCTACTTTCCCTTTCCTCTACTACTCTCTCTTCTCTCTACTACTCCTTCTCTCTACTCCTCTCTACTCTACTCCTCTACTACTCTCTACTCTCTACTCCACTCTCTCTACTATCTACTACTCTATTTCTACTCCTCTCTACTACTCTACTCTCTACTCTCTACTTCTCTACTCCTCTCTACTCTACTACTCTCTCTACTCTCTACTCTCTCTACTCTATTCTACTGCCTCTCTACTCTCTCTACTCTACTACTCCTCTCTACTGCTCTACTCCTCTCTACTCTACTCTTACTCCTCTCTACTATCTACTTTCTACTCATCTCTACTACTCTACTTTCTACTCTCTACTCTACTTCTATCTACTCTCTATCTGCTCTACTCCTCTCTACTATCTCTCTACTGCTCTACTCTCTACTCCTCTCTACTGCTCTACTCCTCTACTCCTCTCTACTCTACTTTATCTCCTCTCTACTACTCTACTCTCTACTCCTCTACTCTACTCTCTACTGCTCTCTACTCTACTTTACTCTCTCTACTACTTCTACCTCTCTACTCTCTCTACTACTCTCTCTACTCCTACTCCTCTACTCTACTTCTCTCTACTCTACTTTCTACTCTCTCTACTCTACTTTCTATCCTCTCTACTACTCTACTCCCTACTCCTCTACTCTACTCTCTACTGCTCTCTACTCTACTTCTACTCTCTCTACTACTCTACTCTCTACTCCTCTCTACTACTCTCTCTACTGCTCTACTCTCTACTCTACTTTCTCTACTCTACTTTCTTACTCCTCTCTACTATCTACTCCTCTCTACTACTCTACTCTCTACTCTCTCTACTCTACTTCTACTGCTCTACTCCTCTCTACTCTACTCTCTACTCTACTCTTCTACTACTCTACTCTCTACTCTACTCCTCTATCTACTCTCTACTCTTTTACTCTACTCTCTACTGCTCTCTACTACTCCTCTCTACTGCTCTCTACTCGCTCTTACTCTCCTACTCTTCTACTCTCTACTACTCCTCTCTACTCCTCTCTCTACTGCTCTCTATTACTCCTCTCTACTGCTCTACTCCTCTCTACTACTCTCTTACTACTCTCTACTCTACTCTCTACTGCTCTCTACTACTCCTCTCTACTGCTCTACTCCTCTCTACTCTCTACTACTCCTCTTCTACTGCTCTACTCCTCTAACTCTCTACTGCTCTGAATAACACTGTAATTCAAGTTATCATATGAACCGTTGTTTTTTGTATTGATCCCATCCTACCCTATACTCTCCTACCCTATCCAACCCCACCCTGTTCTATCCTAACCTACCATATCCTGTCCTACCATTCCCTATTCTATCCTGTTTCACCCTACCCTGTCATGCGATCCCTATCCTACCCGATTCCACCCTATAACATACCCTATCATCCTACAATATAATATCCTACCCTATCCCACCCTACCCATTCCTATCCTATCCTACCATATCATACCCTATAATTATATATCCTATCCAACCCTATCCWGTCCTACCCTATCATATKCTACCCTATAACACCCTACCCAACCCTACCCTATCCAACCTGCACTACCCTATACAACCCTACTGTGTCCTACCATACCATATCCCACCCTAACTTACTCTACCCTATCCTACCCTAACCCATCCTATCCTACTCTATCATGCACTACCCTATCCTACTCTATAACGTACCCTATCAATCCTACCCTATCATATCCAACCCTACGCTATTCTACACTACCCTATCCAACCCTACCCAGCCATATCCTACCCTATCCCACCCTACAATAATCTACCCTACCCTATCCTACCATACAATATCCTATCCTACCCAACCCTACCCTATCCAACCCTACCCTATGCTATCCTATCCTATCCTACCCTATAATACCGTATCCTATCCTACCTTATACGATCCTATCCAACCCTACCATATCCTACCCTACCATATCATGGCCCACCCTACCCTATCACACCCTACCCTAAACTATCCTACCCTGCCTTAACCTACCATATCATGTCCTACCCTATCCGATTCTATCCTACCCAACTCTACCCTATCCTTCCCTACGCTATCCTATCCCACCCTATTGTATCCTACCATATAATACCGTATCCTATCCTACACTATCCTATCCAACCCTACCATATTCTACCCTACCCCACACCCTATTCGCTACTTCCGTATCCCCCGAGATACAGCGATGGGAGCTTGTAGGCGATAACCCACCTTATGGATCATGTGTTACCCTATTGGATGTCCGGCGATTGTGGAGGCTGAACCCGTCAGCCGGACCCGTGGTCGGCCCTACGCACGATCATCCCTATAACGTACCTATCAATCCATCCCCTACCATACCCTATCCTATCCCACCCGTTCCTATCCTACCATATCCAACCTACCATATCCCGCCCTACCGTATCCTATCATGCGCTACCCTATCTGATTCTACTCTATAAACGTACCCTATCAATCCTACCCTATCATACCATATTCTACCCTACCCCACCCTATCATATCCTACCTTAACCCACCCTATCATGTGTTACCCTATCCGATTCTACCCCATAAACGTACCTATCAATCATCCCCTACCTTATCCTATCCCACCCGTTCCTATCCTACCCTATCATATCCAACCCTACGCTATCCTACACTACCCCATCCAACCTTACCATATCCTACCCTATCCCACCCGACAATAATCTACCCTATCCTACCATACAATATCCTATCCTACCCGGCCATATCCTACCCTATCCCACCCTACTCTACAATAATCTACCCTATCCTACCATACACTATCCTATCCTACCCTATCCAACCCTACCCTACCGTATCCATCCATCCTACCCTATGCTATCCTATTGTATCCAACCCTATCCTATAATACCGTATCATATCCTACCTTATACTATCCTATTCAACTCTACCCTACCCTATCATGGCCCACCCTACCCTATCAAACCCTACCCTGAACTACCCTACAATACCATATCCTATCCAACCCTACCATATCCTACCCTACCCTGAACTACCCTACAATACCATATCCTATCCAACCCTACCATATCCTACCCTAAACTACCCTACAATACCATATCCTATCCAACCCTACCATATCCTACCCTACCCTGAACTAGCCTACAATATCATATCCTATCCAACCCTACCACATTCTACCCTACCCTGAACTACCCTACAATGTCATATCCTATCCAACCCTACTGTGTCCTACCATACCCTACAAAACCCTACCCTATCCTACCCTATTCTATCCAACCCTACCCTACTCTATCCTACCCTTCCCTATCCTATCCCACCTTATCCTACCCTGCCATATTCAATCCTACCCTTCCCAACCCTATCCTACCCACC
>NC_036840.1:10211246-10219371 GCF_002910315.2 Salvelinus sp. IW2-2015 | reverse complement strand
TACTTCTACCTCTCTACACTACCTTATTCTCTCTCTCACCCTCTACTCACTACTCCTCTCTACTCTCACACTACTCCTCTCTACTCTACACTACTCCTCTCTACTCTACACTACTCCTCTTCTACTCTACTCCTCTCTTACCTTCTTACTCTCTTCTACTCTACTCCTCTCTACTGCTCTCTACTCTACTCTTCTACACTACTACTCTCTACTCTACTCCTCTCTAACTCTACTCCTCTCTACTCTACTCCTCTCTACTCTACTCCTTCTCTTACTCTACTCTACTCTCTACTGCTCTCTACTCTACTCTCTACTGCTCTCTACTCTCTACTGCTTCTCTACTACTCCTCTTACTCCTCTACTCCTCCTACTACTCCTCTCCCTCTACTCTCTACACTCCTCTCCACTCTCTACTACTCCTCCTCCTCTACTCCTCTCTACTCCTCTACTACTCTACTTTCTACTCCTCTCTACTACTCTACTCTCTACTGTCTCTACTCCTCTCTACTCTACTCTCTACTCCTCTCTTACTCTACTTTCTACTTGGTCCCGTGTCCCGTGTGGGTCCGTGTGCCTCAGTGGTAGAGCATGGCGCTTGCAACGCCAGGGTTGTGGGTTCATTCCCCACGGGGGACCAGGATGAATATGTATGAACTTTCTCAATTTGTAAGTCGCTCTGGATAGAGCGTCTGCTAAATGACTTAATGTTATGTAAATGTACTCCTCTCTACTGCTCTCTACTACTCTACTCTCTATCTCTCTACTTGCTCTCTACTTTCTACTCTCTACTACTCTACTCTCTACTTATCTTCTACTACTCCTCTCTACTCTCTACTCCTCTCTACTCTACTCTCTACTCTACTCTCTACTCTCTACTGCTCTACTCCTCTCTACTTCTACTCCTACTGCTCTGAATAAACTGTAATTCAAGTTATCATATGAACCGTTGTTTTTGTATTGATCCCATCCTACCCTATACACTCCTACCTATCCAACCCCACCCTGTTCTATCCTAACCTACCATATCCTGTCCTACCATTCCCTATTCTATCCTGTTTCACCCCTACTCTGTCATGTTATCCCTATCCTACCCATTCCACCCTATAACTACCCTATCATCCTACAATATAATATCCTACCCTATCCCACCCTACCCATTCCTATCCTATCCTATTACACCATATCATACCCTATAATTATATATCCTATCCAACCCTATCCTGTCCTACCCTATCATATTCTACCTATATAACACCCTACCCAACCCTACCCTATCCAACCTGCACTACCCTATACAACCCTACTGTGTCCTACCATACCATATCCACCCTAACTTACTCTACCCTATCCTACCCTAAACCCATCCTATCCTACTCTATCATGCACTACCCTATCTACTCTATAACGTACCCTATCAATCCTTACCCTATCATACCCACATATCAACCCCTCTCTATCTACACTACCCTATCCAACCCTACCCACCAAATCCTACCCTATTCTACATTACAATATACCTATCCTACCCAACCCTTACCCAACCCTACCCTACCTGCTAGGCCATATATACCTATCCTATCCTACCTTATACGATCCTTATTCCTAACCCTACCATATCCTACCTTTACCATATCATGGCCCACCTACCCTAAACTATCCTACCTGCCTTAACCTACCTTATCATGTCCTACCCTATCCATCTATCCTACCCAACCTACCCTATCCTTCCCTACGCATCCTATCCCACCCTATTGTATCCTTACCATATAATACCGTATCCTATCCGTACACTATCCTATCCAACCCCTACCTATTCTACCCTACCCCATCCTACCTTAACCCACCCTATCATGTGTACCCTATTCGATTCTACCCTATAAATACCTATCAATCCATCCCTACCATCCCCTATCCTATCCACCTTATACCTACCCTACGTTATCCCGCCTACCGTATCCATTCCTACCCTATAATAATCTACTTCCCCTACATACCATATCCTATCCTACCCTATCCTCCCCTACCCCACCCTATTGTATCCTATAATACCGTATCCTATATAATATACCTTCTCCTACATACCATATCCTATCCTACCATATCCAACCCTACCATATCCTACCCTGAACTACCCTACAATACCATATTCCTATCCAACCCTACTGTGTCCTACCCATACCCTACAAAAACCCTACCCTATCCTACCCTTTCTATCCAACCCTACCCTACTGTATCCTACCCTTCCCTATCCCACCTTTATCCTACCTTGCCATATTCAATCCTACCCTTCCCAACCCTATCCTACCACCCTACCCTACCCTATCCTTTACTCTCAGATTATATTCAATTTTCCAAACCTAAGCAAAACACGCTGTACCTTGATGTCTGTGTCAGGGGAGACCAAGTCCCTTAGGCTCTCAATGGGCCCCATCAGGTAGGGGCAATGCTTCTGCATGATCTGAAGACGKAGAACAGAGGGATTAGCTTGGTCATAGGGTACCTAAGACCAAGAGTGTTTTCTGCAGGAAATGAATACTTTATTTGAAGCCTCTGTCATAAGGGCGACAGATGTCATAAACAGTTGTGGCAGCTGGTGTCACCTCATGGCAACTGACTTCACGGTGTTATAACATGACACAAACAATACACAACAACAACAGCCGTATACCCACAAGAGGGGAATGAAATGAAATTCTCCATTCAATATATTATAAGTGGTAGTGTGTCTCACGTCTTCCAGTGCGTCCTGTGCCATGGMCCTAAAGGACAGGATCACTCCGATGATGGTCATCCTCTTCAGAACGTTCTCTCCCGCTGGACAGGAACACACCAAGGGATTAAAGCTACGTTCATTCAATCTATTATCCTTTTAGTATCGTGAGGCACGGAGATGTTTTGACATCTCTGAAATCATGCATTGATGTCAGTTGGAGAAGTTCCAGTTATATTACACACACTGCACAGATCAGACAGGATCAGACAGGATTCAGACAGGATTCAGTCCCCCTGAGGTGTTTCACATCACCTTTCACATCACAACTGATAAAGCATTCTGTTTGGCTGTCTTCTCATCTTCCTCCTGTTCCCCCATGCAGCTCACTTCCCTGGAGGTTAGTGTGTGTGTGTGTGTGTGTGTGTGTGTGTGTGTGTGTGTGTGTGTGTGTGTGTGTGTGTGTGTGTGTGTTGTGTGATGTGCGTGCTATCCGCGTGTGTGGTCGTCACCAGGCAGTCTCTTCTGGACAGGTTTTAGCCATTGGCCTCAGGTTTGTCAAAGTTTAGCTCTCATTCTGAACTGCAGCGTCCATGTTTCTCATCACAGTTTCTGAAGAGGAGAGAAGAGAGAAGAGAGGAAATGAGAGGAGAGGAGAGAAAAAGAGAAGAGAGACGAAATGAGAGGAGAGGTGAAAAAGAGAAGCAAAGAGAAGAGCAGAGGAAAAATCAAATAGATGGATAGAGTTGTGATGATACTGTCAAACTATCAGGTTATGAGTGCAATCACAGAGTATATGTCAAGTTCAATCTTTTGTCAACTTTCTACATTTACTGTAGAGCTGAAATAACACATTGATCAGGAGATTTTCTCTCTTTCAGACGGTATGTTGATTTAACCTTTATTTAAGGCAGGGACAAATGAGATCATTTTTAATATAAATTAACACAGGGATGTTCAGGTCACAATGACCTTCATCATCTCTTTCGGACTGTGTGGGGGAGAGTAAGAGTGACTTCATGGTTAAACAGCAGCAGATCAGAGATAGACGCCAGCCAGCCCTCTAAGAGAGATGAGCCGTCTGTAATTGTTTGAAGCTTAATCTACTTTGAGTTTCTCCGACTTGTGAGGTGATGTGCGACATCAGGTTCCACTGAGGAACTTGAGACCGTACGGACCAATCAGTTCGGCCAGGGCCTGCTCATCTCTGGGCAGATTAGGGATGAGGGAGAATATGGATGTGTGGTTTAGAATGTAGTTGTCACGCCGACTGATCTGTTTCACCTGTTCCTGTGATTGTCTCCACCTCCAGGTGTCGCTTATTTTCCCTGTGTATTTTCTGTTTCCGTCTCTCTGTACAGTGTATTTCCCTGTGTTCCTGTCTCTCTGTACAGTGTATTTATCCCTGTGTTTCGTCTCTCTGTACCAGTGTATTTATCCCTGTGTTTCCTGTCTCTCTGTACAGTGTTATTTATCCCTGTGTTTCCTTCTCTCTGTGCCAGTGTATTTTATCCTGTGTTTCCTGTTTCTCTGTGCCAGTGTATTTATCCCTGTGTTTCTGTCTCTCTGTGCAGTGTATTTATCCCTGTGTTTCCTGTTTCCTCTGTGCCAGTGTATTTATCCTGTGTTCCTGTCTCGTCCAGTTCGTCTTGTTTTCTTTTTGTTTTTTTATTTCACCTTTATTTAACCAGGTAGGCTAGTTGAGAACAAGTTCTCATTTGCAACTGCGACCTGGCCAAAGAATAGAGATAGCAGTGTGGAACAACAACAACACAGAGTTACACATGGAGTAAACAATAAACAAGTCAATACAGGGTAGAAAAAAGAATCTATATACAATGTGTGCAAAAGGCATGAGGAGGTAGGCAATAAATCGAATAATTACAATTTAGCAGATTACACTGGAGTGATAATCATAAGATGATCTGTGCAAGTGAGATACTGGTGTGCAAAAGAGAAAAGATAAATAAATAAAAGCAGTATGGGGGGTGGAGGTGGGTAAATTGGGTGGGCTATATACCGATGGACTATGTACAGCTGCAGCGATCGGTTAGCTGCTCGGATAGCAGATGTTTAAAGTTGTTTGAGGGAGATAAATCTCCACTTCAGAGTTTTGCAATTCGTTCCAGTCGCAGGCAGCAGAGAACTGGAAGAAAAGGCGTCCAAATAGGTTTTGGCTTTAGGGATGATCAGTGAGATACACCTGCTGGAGCGCGTGCTACGGGTGGGTGTAGCCATCGTGACAGGAACTGAGATAAGGCGGCACTTTACCTAGCATAGCCTTGTAGATGACCTGGAGCCAGTGGGTCTGACACGAACATGTAGCGAGGGCCAGCCGACTAGGGCATACAGGTGCGATGTGGTGGTTCTGTATAAGGTGCTTTAGTAACAAAACGGATGGCACTGTGATAAACTGCATCCAGTTTGCTGAGTAGAGTATTGGAAGCTATTTTGTAGAGTGACATCGCCGAAGTCGAGGATCGGTAGGATAGTCAGTTTTACTAGGGTAAGTTTGGCGGCGTGAGTGAAGGAGGCTTTGTTGCGAAATGAAAGCCGACTCTAGATTTAATTTTGGATTGGAGATGTTTGATATGAGTTGGAAGGAGAGTTTGCAGTCTAGCCAGACACCTAGGTATTATAGTACTCGTACATATTCTAGGTCGGAACGCTCCAGGGTGGTGATGCTAGTCGGGCGTGCGTGCAGGCAGCGAACGGTTGAAAAGCATGCATTTGGTTTACTAGCGGTTTAAGAGGAGTTGGAGGCCACGGAAGGAGTGTTGTATGGCATTGAAAGCTCGTTTGGAGGTTAGATAGCACAGTGTCCAAGGAAGGGCTAGAAGTATACATGAATGGTGTCGTCTGCGTAGAGGTGGATCAGGGAATCGCCCGCAGCAAGAGCAACATCATTGATATATACAGAAAAAGAGTCGGCCGAGAATTGAACCCTGTGGTACCCATAGAGACTGCCAGAGGACCGGACACAATGCCCTCCGATTTGACACACTGAACTCTGTCGCAAAGTAGTTGGTGAACAGAGCAAGGCAGTCATTAGAAAACCGAGGCTACTGAGTCTTGCGATAAGATATGATGATTGACAGAGTCGAAAGCCTGGGCCAGGTCGATGAAGACGGCTGCACAGTACTGTCTTTTATCGATGCGGTTATGATATCGTTAGTACCTTGAGCGTGGCTGAGGTGCACCCGTGACCGGCTCGGAAACGGATTGCACAGCGGAGAAGGTACGGTGGGATTCGAGATGGTCAGTGATCTGTTTGTTGATTGGCTTTCGAAGACCTTAGATAGGCAGGGCAGGATGGATATAGGTCTGTAACAGTTTGGGTCCAGGGTGTCTCCCCTTTGAAGAGGGGGATGACTGCGGAGCTTGTATGTTTAGCTCAAGTCAACCAGCTGTTTTTCCCGTCATCTCTTTCTATTCTCTTTTGCCTGTCTTCCCGGTTTTGAACACTTGCCTGACTCGGACTACTTTCACCTGCCTGCGCTTGATTGAATCTGCCTCCCCTTCGGTACCTTTTGGACTCTGAACTGGTTTTGACCTTTTGCCTGTACACGACCATTCTCTTGTCTACCTCTTTTTGGATTAATAAACATTGTAAGATTCCAACCATCTGCCTCCTGTGTCTGCATCTGGGTCTCAACCTTGTGCCTTGATAGTAGTTTAGACTGTGGTTTAGACTGCAGTTAGGACCTGCAGGCTACAACACCTGAGGGGTACAACACCTGAGGGGTACAACACCTGAGGGGTACAACACCTGAGGGGTACAACACCTGAGGGGTACAACACCTGAGGAGTAAACTACAAAAGTAAGCTAGATCTACTCTGGGTTTGCTAAAGCTAGCCAGCTTCAGTTATCTTCACATTCCAGCTCAGGTTTCATCCATACTACGACGGTGGATATTCCTTGTYCGCCTGCTGCTAACTCTAGCAGGCTTGTAAACTAGTTGAATGCCAAACTCTTTATTGAGACAATACTGCAACATCAATTCAGGGGCGAGTCAGTGTCACATTTTCATTTGTGCCAAAATGAAAAAAGTTTTCAAATTCAGCAGGCTTTGGAGTGAAATAGGCTATTTTATTACTTATCGTTAATGCTGTCTTTGGTGTGCTTTTCAGTGGACAAACACCTTTTTTCCCACTCCTAATCTATACAATAATTTTCATACAAAAGTTTAAAATTAATTATGTCATTACTAAATGTGTAATGTGATATTGTATGACAATTTTTGTAACACAAAAAAATACATTATTATTAATCAATCTTCTTCCTCAAATGAAGGGAATGATGAAGCAATCTTTGCAAGAGGGAGGGAATATGATTTCATTGGTCCTCAACTCTCAGCTCAGACACTTCATTCAGGATAAACAGAGTTATCCCTGAGTTAGCCTGCCCAGCAGCAGGTTAGTTCTGAATGCAGGATAAACATTATCTCCTGAGTTAGCTCTGCCTCAGTTTCCTAGCAGGTTATGATATTTATGCTGAGTGCAAGAGATTTAACGAGATGTTTATCCGGTCTGAGTTAGCCTGCCCCAGCAGCAGGTTAAGTTCTGAATGAGGATAACAGAGTTATCCCTGAGTTAGCCTGCCCAGCAGCAGGTTAGTTCTGAATGCAGGATAAACAGAGTTATCCACTGAGTTAGCCTGCCAGCAGCAGGTTAGTTCTTGAAGGATGTTTGGCCATAAAAATGTACCAAGCTAAAAGGTGAGCTACTTTCGTGGTGCCAGTTATCCCGAGTTGAACTCAGAGTTGACCGAAGTTACCTGGCTAACTCCTGAACACCTACTTCGAGTACAGGGCTCTGGCAGAGTATAGGCCCCTGGATGTGTGTATCAGATCTGTGTGTACGTGGACAGCACTTTGTAAACAAAACACTGACTAAACAAATACTACTGATCGTTCAATACGAAACGCCTTGATAGTATAAGATAGCAGGTAAACCACCTGGTAAATGTCAAGCCAGAGTGAGACACACAGAAGGAGTACTGAAACAATCCATTATTTGAGTCCAAAATGGCACCTTATTTAAGGGCCCTGGTCAAAAGTAGTGCACTATAGGGAAAAGTAGTGACTATAGGGAATAGAGTGCCATTCGGGATGCTATAATGACGAGTCTGTACGTGACTCTGTAGAGGTATTAGATCTCTTCAGGGCTTATTGCAAAGTGGATAGAGAAAATATATAGAGCAGACATGAGATCATAGAGTGGTGGAGCTAGGTGGAGAGGGTGGAGCTAGGTGGAGAGGGCGGAGCTAGCTTGGAGAGGGCGGAGCTAGCTGGAGAGGGCGGAGCTAGCTGGAGAGGGCGGAGGTAGGTGAAGAGGAGTGGAGAGGGAGGTGAAGAGTGTGGTGCTAGGTGAGAGGGTGGAGCTAGGTGGAAGAGGGTGGGAGGTAGGTGGAGA
>NC_036840.1:10205315-10207609 GCF_002910315.2 Salvelinus sp. IW2-2015 | reverse complement strand
GAAACATAGTTATCCCTGAGTTAGCCTGCCCAGTAGCAGGTTAGTTTCTGAATGCAGGATAAACAGAGATTATCCCTGAGTTAGCCTGCCCAGCAGCAGGTTAGTTCTGAATGCAGGAAAAACATAATTATCCCTGAGTAGCCTGCCCAGCAGCAGGTTAGTTCTGAATGCAGGATAAACAAGTTATCCTGATGTTAGCCTTGCCCAGCAGCGGTTAGTTCTGAATGCAGGATAAACAGATTATCCTGATTAGCCTGCCCAGCAGCAGGTTAGTTCTGAATGCAGGATAAACAGAGTTTATCCTGAGTGAGCCTGCCCAGCAGCAGGTTAGTTCTGAATGCAGGATAAACAGAGTTATCCCTGAGTAGCCTGCCCAGTAGCAGGTTAGTTCTGAATGCAGGATAAACAGAGTTATCCTGAGATTAGCCTGCCCCAGTAGCAGGTTAGTTATTGAATGCAGGATTAAACATAGTTATCCCTGAGTTAGCCTGCCCAGACAGCAGGTAGTTCTGAATGCAGGATAAACAGAGTTATCCACTGAGTTACAGCCTGCCAGCAGCAGGTTAGTTCTGAAGGATGTTGCCACCTAAAAAGTACCAAAGCCTAAAAGGTGAGCTACTTTCGTGGTGCCAGTTATCCCGAGTTGAACTCAGAGTTGACCGAAGTTACCTGGCTAACTCCTGAACACCTACTTCGTAGTACAGGGCTCTGGCAGAGTATAGGCCCCTGGATGTGTATCAGATCTGTGTGTACGTGGACAGCACTTTGTAAACAAAGACACTGACTAAACAAATACTACTATGACGGTTCAATACGACAGCCTTGATAGTATAGAATAGCAGGTAAACCACCTGGTAAATTTCAAGCCAGAGTGAGACACACAGAAGGAGTACTGAAACAATCCATTATTTGGGTCCAAAATGGCACCTTATTATAAAGGGCCCTGGTCAAAAGTAGTGCACTATAGGGAAAAGTAGTGCACTATAGGGAATAGAGTGCCATTCGGGATGCTATAATGACGAGTCTGTACGTGACTCTGTAGGAGGTATTAATCTCTTCAGGGCTTATGCAAAGTGGATGGAAAAATATATAGAGCAGACATGAGATCATAGAGGGTGGAGCTAGGTGGAGAGGTGGAGCTAGGTGGAGAGGGTGAGTATAGAGGGGTGGAGGTAGGTGCAGAGGGTGGAGGTAGGTGAAGAGGGTGGAGGTAGGTGAAGTGGGTGGAGGTAGGTGAAGAAGGTGGAGGTAGGTGAAGAAGGTGGAGGTAGGTGGAGGTAGGTGGAGAAGGTGGAGGTAGGTGAAGGTAGGTGGAGAGGGTGGAGTTGTATTTAGAGGTCACCAGGCTACCCTACTGCAGGCAGGTCTCACCTGAGATATCAGAGTACTCCATTGCTCTGAAACTCTGCTCGTTCTCGATGGTCTGGTTGACGAAGCAGTGCATTGCGGGGCAGTGAACGATCAGGTTGCTGCTGGCCTGACGCAGAAGGCCCTCTAGGTACCTGTGGAGAGGCAGACGTCATATCCTCTTCCTAACGCATTCAAATGCACAACACAGGTGCTACTAGCTGCTGATGAACATCTATAACTACATGCATGTAGCAGTGCGGTGACAGAGGAAACGGTTCAGTGACTGATATAATGTCTGTTAGCCTGGAGAAGTAAGAGATGAAGGCAAGTTACAGAAGGTTGTCAGTTCAAATCCTAAACTCAGCAAAAAAAGAAAATGTCCCTTTTTCAAGACCCCGTCTTTCAAAGATAATTCTTAAAAATCCAAGTAACTTCACAGATCTTCATTGTAAAGGGTTTAAACACTGTTTCCCATGCTTGTTCAATGAACCATAAACTGTTAATGAACATGCACCTGTGGAATGGTCGTTAAGACACTAACAGCTTACAGACGGTAGGCAATTAAGGTCACAGTTATTAAAACTTAGGACACAAAAGAGGCCTCTCTACTGACTCTGAAAAATACCAAAAGAAATATGCCCAGGGTCCCTGCTCATCTGCGTAAACGTGCCTTAGGCATGCTGCAAGKAGGCATGAGGACTGCAGATGTGGCAAGTGCAATAAGTTGCAATGTCCGTACTGTGAGACGCCTAAGACAGTGCTACAGGGAGACAGGAGGGACAGCTGATYGTCCTCGCAGTGGCAGACCACGTGTAACAACACCTGCACAGGATCGGTACATCYGAACATCACACCTGTGGGACAGGATGGCAACTACAGCTTCCAGAGTTACACCAGGAACGCACAGTTCAGACTGTCCGTAATAGACAGAGAGGCCGACTGAG
>NC_036840.1:10203364-10204715 GCF_002910315.2 Salvelinus sp. IW2-2015 | reverse complement strand
CAGGAGTGGGGTAACATCTCACAGCAAGAACTGGCAAATCTGATGCAGTCCATGAGGAGGAGATGCACTGCAGTACTTAATGCAGCTGGTGGCCACACCAGATACTGACTGTTACTTTTGATTTTGACCCCCCCTTTGTTCAGKGACACATTATACMATTTCTGTTAGTCACATGTCTGTGGAACTTGTTCAGTTTATGTCTCAGTTGTTTAATCTTGTTATGTTTACACATGTTAAGTTTGCTGAAAATAAACCCAGTTGACAGTGAGAGGACGTTTCTTTTTTTGCGGGACATGTGGGACATGAAATAGCAATTGGRGGACTGCTGCTGGTATCACGTTACCAGTTGGTATACAGCGTGGTGATGGTCTGTCCTCCGTAGGAGTCCAGCGGCTGTGTCTGCTGCAGTAAGACATTCTTGACCAGCCTAGTGACGTCCAGACTGAGGTAACGTGACAGGGTGTGCAGGCTGGCTGTGTAGGCCTGAATCCCGGCCAGGAGGTCAGACGGACGTCCTATTTCCTGGGTGGTCTGGTTGTAATGGGCCATTCTCACGATGATCCTGGAACATTACACACAGACACACAGACACAGACACACAAACTAACGTCATGGAATCAGACAGGGCTACATGGCATGGCATGCTGAATGAATAACAGTCAGGCTCAACGAACCATGTAATGATTATTCTGCCTCTCTCTGTCTCTCCCTCTCCCAATTCAAGGGGCTTTATTGGCATGGGAAACATATGTTAACATTGCCAAAGCAAGTGAGGTAGATAATATATAAAAGTGAAATAAACAATAAAAATTAACAGTAAACATTACACTCTCTGTCTCTCTCTATCCCTCTCCTCAACTCCCCCCCCCGCTATATTTACATTTGTTACTTAATTAATTGATTGATCAATTACACTGTGCTGAAACGGAAGCAGAACATGTACACAGACCATTATGGGTCATGCTTGGGTTGGTATGAAATAGCAACCTACTGTAGCTATAATGGTCTGAACTCCTGACCTCTGTAATATTTAGTTCAGTAAAGTATCTACCAATGTTGTGTTGCCTACCCCATTGTTGTAGTGTGTTGTCCAGTGTTGCATTGCTTGGCTTTACCCAATTTCATGTTTGTATGCTACGCAGTTGTTGTTGTGTCATGCTACCCAAGTGTGTTGTCATGTTTGTGCTTTGCAACCCAAGTTGTCTGTTGTTTGCTCAGTTGTTGTATCTGTTCGCGTACCCAAGTTGGTTTGTCAGTTGTGCTTGCTCGCCAAGTTGGTTGTTCATGTTGTCATTGCCTACCCAAGTTTTGTTTCCATGTTGTTGCTTCTACCCAATTTGTTGTCATGTAT
>NC_036840.1:10116929-10203264 GCF_002910315.2 Salvelinus sp. IW2-2015 | reverse complement strand
TTTATGTCCCCGGGACAGTTTATGCAGAACTGTATTTCAATGCAACAGGTCAAAAGGTGCCTATTCCTGCCCACGATGCAGTAAACTCGATGAAGAGTAAGAATATTTTTAGGACTGATTTAAGATGTTTATTTTCTTTCATTAAGGACTCATGGAATGTCCACTACCAAGTTTTTAAAAATATGTTTGCCAATGGTTCTGTGTCTCTTTCTTTGAGGGGCTTCCTGAGGCAGTTGCCTTAAGAGTACAGTTATTGAGACTGTGTACTGTGCAGTGTAAAGGTGCCCGGATCCAGCTGTTGAGGGAGCTCCCAAATTAAGAAAGGCCTGGCCATTTTGTTATGGCGAAGGTGACCACAGATGGTATCTAAATGCATGGAATGGATAATTTGGCCGAGAACAGGGTGAACCTCACCCCCTCTAATCAGACATGTCGGAACCAACCCTATGAACTATGCCTATGTAACATGTTTATAACTAGTATATAAGGGATAACGGGACTGCCCCAAAGAAGAGAGCTCCTGATCGATATGTGTACTTGGTGCATTTAGGTGGTTGGAACCTCTCCAGCACGCTGATAATAAAGAATGATTCATTTAAGATTGACTTTGAGTGTCCCTGTGTAGAATTTCCACGACACTCCTCTGAGTACATTGACTTCAATACAAAACATAGGAGGCTCATGGTTCTCAACCCCCTTCCAAAGACTTACACAGTAATTATGACAAATTCTGGAGGACCGTCTCCAGCCTATCAGAGCTCTTGCAGCATGGCATGTTGTCCACCCAATCAAAGGATCAGATAATTAATCTAGTACTGAAAGCATATGCTACAGATAGCTAACACTGCAGTGTATACAATGTGGAGAGTAGTTGACTTAGAGAGAGCAAGACAATAGCTGAACAGTTAAAAAAATATATATATATCTTCCAAAATGAAGGAGAGGCGAGAGAGAATTTGAGAGAGAGAATATAATTTTTTTTCTTCCCAGTTTCACTTACTTAGCTAGCAAATGCAGCTAGCTAGTTTGCTAGCTGGATATGACTATCCAACACAGCACTGGAACTCTTCCAAGTCAAGGTAAGCTTTCGGTATTACTCATTTATTGCCACCGGGCCCGCCGGTGTAACTGCTTACTGATTGTACAWTAACGTTACTGCATGATTGTAGCATGTTTACTAACGCATTGGTTCTATTAGCTATGCTGACTATGACATTACTTTAGCTAATATGGTGACAACGATGTAGGCTGTGTGTAGCAGTTTGGTTTGGAAAAGGTTTTTCGCCTGGTCACGTACAGCTGATGTGTTGTGCATTGAAGTTCACAAGGGAAGAGGTGAGAGGAGGAGAGCACTTAGACGTGAGTAGGAATACAACATGGCTGCTATGAAAGTGAACTGTGTTTATGTGTGGTCGGGTGTATTCATTCCGCCGATTCTGTTGAAAAAGTTTATTTAACAGAACAAAACGGGGATAAACATACCTGAATTTGTCCAATAGAAACTCTCGTCTGCAACTGTTGGACTAATGATCACACCCTATATCAGCTTGATGCAGTATTGAATGTCACTGTCTGTCCATGTGTCACTGTATGTCACCTCAAATGTGTCTGTTGCCCTGTGTGCACCTACACGTTGTAAACTTTCAGTCATAGGCTAGGTTGTAGCAACCTCATGATGGGTATAGGGAAAATGTGAGTATCATGTAGTAGCCTAAACCTATCGATGTACATTGAACTGGGTGAATGGAATATGAATGAGAGTCATCCAATATGCTGTATTATATTTATTTTTTAAAAGGTTTTATTTAACTAGGCAAGTCAGTTAAGAACAAATTCTTATTTACAATTACGTCCTACCCCGACTGGCAAAACCCTCCCCTAACCCGGACGACACTGGGCCAATTGTGCGCCACCCTATAGGGGCTAAGGCCATACTCATGAAAAAAAAACGTCCTCCCAGATCTTAAACGGTACTGACCGTTACTGGTACAATTGAGGTCAGACTTCACCGCTATGGACATATAGATGACTCTACCTGTTTCTTTTGAACTGCTCGATGCCCCATATTATGTGAAGGAATTTAAAGAATTCTCGGTTTGGTGATTTTCTTTCAACATTTCAGTTGAATGCATTCAGTTGTACAACTGACTAGGTATCCCCCTTTCCCTTTTCAAGAGTAGCAGAAACTTGCAACAAGAGACCGAAAGGTTTTTCCAAACAGAGACCGAAGGTTCAGCAGCTTAGTGGGAAAGACAGACATCATTTTTTACAGTCATCTGCAGGCTTACACAGTGTCCTTTGGGATACGAAATTCGAGACGCGCAGTTGAGAGAACCGTTACTTTCCATCGTTAGTCTATCAGTTGTTTAGCCATTTTAGGATTTGTTAAGTAGACCTAATCCTAATTGATTAAAATTGCAACTATCAACCGAGAGAGTAAAAATTACTCTGTAATGGCAAACTTTGACCGTTTTTCATAATTGTTTTCTACTGTAGCCTCAGGTATTTGCGTAGGAGGGAGAGGCATCACCAAAACGGAGCGCACAAAGCCATTGCGCGCAGTACCACGTCATTCTGTCAAACTTATTGAAACGTGTTTTGTTACTTTCTGGCAACATATACTTCATTTTCATTCAGATAATATTTAAATAGGTGGGGAGTCGGGGGAGATGATGACAGGATTTCGACTGAACTTGGKGCCTCTCAAGGAACCGCTGGGATTCATCAAATTTGTAGAATGGGTAAGTAGACGACACTGTCCAGAATCCTACTGGAGAAAATCTGCAGCTCAACAGTTCTAATAGCGGAGGGAGTTTTCACTCTAGTTCGGGGCTGTGGCCTGAGAAAATAAAATAGAAAAGACTGTATATCACGCTTTTTTGCACTTCAATCATATTGCATGTTAGAGCAAACCACACAAGCTTTCATCAGTTATTTTTTTAACTAATGTGTCACAGTTTTGRTTTATTTTGTCAGTCTCTTTTCTCCTGATTCTGCAATGACAAAATAATGATAGCCTACAGTATGACATTCATTCAACTCTCCATTTTAGCAAAGTCTGCGGTGGGAGGTGGCCGAGCTACACCTGTGTTTGTAAGACCATGAGACAACCCGAAAACCGGTCTTCTCACACGTAGTGTCTGAACCTACAAACCCGGTACCAGTTAAACAAAATAATGGAAGTTTGGAAGTCGTTTTGGGGTTAAATATGTGTCCAAAAAACTCATATTTCATGAGCTTTCTTAGGCTGTATCTCCTAGATATAGGACAGATACTTCAAAACCTTATTCCTTAAGATACATTTTTTTTACTGTCTGTTTTTGCCTGGAATGTGTTATTCAATGCGTTTCTATGGGCTGTATATGGGCAAATTGGGCAAATTGAATATTTTATCAAATCATTTTTTATATATATTTATTTTATACCTACAGGGGTCCTAAAATTCTAAATCAAATAGCTAAATTATCCATGGTGTGACCATCTTAAAACAATTCGATATGTTAGCTTAGTAAACCTCTCCCCAAGGCATAGACTTTTAGAGAGTTAATCAGAACTGAAGAGATGTGATCCAGTTTTCAGGCCAGGGTCACATTCCTTCCACTTTTGAAACCATGTTGTCCTCAGAATCCATGCTTTTAGAGAGAATTCATTAATCAAGTTTAACCGACTTGTCTGCATAACTCAGTCAAAGGAATCCTGTGTAGCTATGCAGGAGGAAATTAGGTTAAAAATTCAGCTGTTCTCTCTCTCTCTCTCTCACTGTGCAAATCCTTCAAGATACAGGCTGCAGGCCAGACGGGCAGCAACACCCCAGTCATCTGACCATAGACTTTTACACAACAGGCTATTGTCTTTGTCTGTGCACTTGCAGTACTCACTAGATGTTAATTGCTGTGAGATGGCACAAATTGCTACAATTAGGTAGTCAGTCAACAGGAAGTTGTCACACTGTGAAATGAAAACATCTGCAGAAGGGCGAGAAAGAAGGGCCTTTCCGGAACCAAAATGGAGGCACAGTGACAAAGTAAGATTAAGTTCACCCTAGACACTGATCTCAGGTCAGTTGTGTGTTTCTTGTCCTATTAGTTCCTACTAGAAAGGGTAAAGCTGATCCTTGGTCTGGGCTTAGGGGCAACTTGTACCCGAAACTGATTCATTCTGAAGGTGCGTGTATTATTACACTCCAACTCCCTCTAGCCTACATCTAGAGAGAGAGAGCGAGAGAGAGCGAGCATCAACAGAGAACAACATAGCTTGCAGCAGAGATAATGAAAAGAGGATCAAAGCAGATCTTTATGTAGACCGTTAGATCCTTCTTGTTCTTGGCAAGCTTACCGTTGGGTGTGATGCTGCATGCATGCTATTCAATTCTTTCATTCCGTTTATCAAAACACCCCCCTGAGCTGGTCTACTACAGTATCTTACAGTATGTCCAGCAAGCAATGTTTCTCCATTCTCCCTGCTCAGCTAAAACAGTTGACATGATATCTCTCTTTCTCTCAATCACTCTTTCTTTCTCTGTTTTAAACAGCTGACAGCCATCTTTGCGTTTGGGAGCTGTGGGGGTTATTCTGGCAGGAATATCGTGTCACTCTTCTGCYGTGAAGGAAGGAACGAGACGCTGAATGTTACTTTTAGCTATCCCTTCAGGTGGGTGTCAGTCAGTCCTCTCTCTGTGTGTTACTGTGGTTGATACCCCATACAACTATTAGACCCTGCAAAAAAAAAAAAAAAAAATTGAAATATTTGAAATGCCTTGATGTGTTGTCGGATATCCTGCTGGAACTGTGAAGGAAGTTGTATAGATATCATCTGTTCGAGGATGTTCATGGTGGAGGAAACAACTTGACCCCATGACCTCAACTGATTATTTCCTCCATTAAACTGAATGAGTGTTTTCMTGTGCAGTGTAAGGACTGGGGTTTATTCCAGGTGTAGTATGACACAAACAGGAAGTGACCTGTGCAGTGAAGATGTATCAGGTTAAACTAGATGACACAAAGGATACTTTTTAATTGTCAATCAGAAAGATTTGCAGCTGAAATTGTGACAATATAAAGTCTCCATTCTATCCTCTTGTTATTGTCATTATACAGTATATCCCCTGGGTATAAGTACACTGAACAAAAATATAAATGCAACATGTCAAGTGTTGGTCCCATGTTTCATGAGCTGAAATAAAAGATCCCAGAAYTGTTCTATACGCACAAAAAGCTTATTTCTCTTAAAGTTTGTGCACAAATTTGTTTGCATCCCTGTTAGTGAGCATTTCTCCTTTTCTAAGATAATCCACACCTGACAGGTGTTGCATATCAAGAAGCTGATTAAACAGCATGATAATTACACAGGTGCACCTTGTGCTGGGGACAATAAAAGGCCACTCTAAAATGTTCAGTTTTGTCACACAARACAATGCCACAGATGTCTCATGTTTTGAGGGAGCGTGCAATTGGCATACTGACTGCAGGAATGTCCACCAGAGCTATTGCCAGAGAATTMAAGGTTAATTTCTCTATCATAAGCCGCCTCCAACGTTGTTTTATAGAATTTGACAGTACGTCCAACCAGCCTCACAACTGCAGACCACATGTATGGCATTGTATGGGCGAGCGGTTTGCTGATGTCAACATTGTGAACAGAGTGCCCCATGGTGGCAGTGGGGTTATTGTATGGTCAGGCATAAGCTACGGACAACGAACACAAATGCATTTATCAATGGCATTTTGAATGTACAGAGATCCGTGACAAGATCCTGAGGCCCATTGTCGTGCCATTCATCCGTCCCCATCACCTCATATTTCAGCATGATAAGGCACAACCCCATGTCACAAGCATCTGTACAGAAGCTGAAAATGTCCCAGTTCTTCCATGGCCTGCATACTCACCAGACATGTCACCCATTGAGCATGTTTGGGATGCTCTGGATCGACYTGTACGACAGCGTGTTACAGTTTCTGCCATATCCAGCAACTTCCCACTGCCATTGAAGAGGAGTGGGACAACAATCAACAGCCTGCGAAAGAGATGTGTCGCGCTGCATGAGGCAAATGGTGGTCATACCAGATACTGACTGGTTTTCTGATCCACGCCCATACCTTTTTTTATAGGTATCTGTGACCAACAGATGCATGTCTGTATTCCCAGTCATGTGAAATCCATAGATTAGGGCCTAATGAATTGATTTCAATTGACTGATTTCCTTATGAACTGTAACTCAGTCAAATCTTTGAAATTGTTGCGTTTATATTTTTGTTCAGTATATTTACAGTGTGACACTGATCTCTTACCGAAATACTCTGGATAACTCTTGTTATATCACGTATAGATGTACACTGAAGTGTAAAGCTGTGTTGTGTCCCCAGGTTAAACCTGGTTGCTCTAGTGGAGGCCAACACCACTCTGTGTAACCACTCCGTGCCCGTCACCCACCTGGTGGGAGACTCCGCCTCCTCGGCCCAGTTCTTTGTGGGCGTGGCCATCATCTGCTTCCTGTATTCTATAGTGGCGTTGCTCATCTACCTGGGCTACATGCACATGTACATCGACTCTGACTTCGGCCCTATGTTTGTGAGTACTGGGAAAGGCATGTTTGTGTTTGTGAGTACTGGGAAAGGCATGTTTGTGTTTGTGAGTACTGGGAAAGTAAAAGCACAACACCTAGATTGAAATCCCCATATGTGACTTGACATTAATATGATTGATGTGATTTGATTTTGATTGAAATTATTTATTTAAGTGTAATACACCTACTGGTGCCCAGCCCACATGGGCTTACAAGACACTACTAAACATAGTACTATTTTACTTGTACTCAAAACAAAATAACATTTGACAAATTATACACGTACAATAATCATGGCAAGTACAGCTACACTACACTACACACTACACAAACTGTACATTTCTCCTTCTCCTCTAGGCATTGTGAACAAACTGAGCAATCTCAAACACACCCTGTCTGAAACAAAATTCAAGCCTCTGCTTGTCCCGTAACCAGAATACTTCAGGGTAATCACCCCCCCAAAAAAATCAAAAAATAACATCTCAGATCATCAAAGAACGTCTGAGATCATTATACAGAGGGCAATAAAACACTAAATGGATTTTGTTTTCGATTTTCCCAAAATCACACATTAGGAAAATTCTCTTTTCTTCAGGYAATCTGTTAAATCTGCRTGTCTCTATAGCCAGAGGGAGGGTGRGGGATCTGACTTGTGCACAAACTGACCTTTYGCTTCTTGCTAGGTTCAGGTGGACATATGGTTCAGGGGTATAGTTCTCTTTGATGAGAGTTTACGTTCTAAGCAGGGGTTGGAATCAAAATGAACAGAACCGTTATTARTTTTTGTTCAGTTCCACTGTTCCGACCAGCAAAATACATTATTGATTTCTTCCTCGTCTCATTCTTGCTGACATCAAAAGTAAAAAAAAAAATATTAATAGGAGACCGAATGCGATCGGACCACCGTCTAATTGGCCTCCATATAACTCTTAGAGAATTCCACGTAGACGGGGATATTGAACATTTAATCAAAGCCTATTGAAAGACAATTTGTTCTTCACAAAGACAAAATAATTCATAATTTACTTTTTTTTGCACAACATAGGTACAGCAGATCCCCTTATTGTATGGGACACTTTCAAATGTACTTTTAGAGGCCATTCAATACAATATTAATCATTTAAACAAAAGCAGTTTAGTTCAAAAGAGATTAGACTAATAAAGGAAATAGAGGAAGTAACAGAGCAGGAAGATGGTAATGGTAACTACTATAGAGGCACAAAATAGGTTATAGGAAAAACAAAAAGAAATGGAGGTACTTATTCAAGAATGATTAAGTGTAATGTATTACAAAAATAAAGCGATTTGGATGGAAAATTGTGAAAAAGGCACAACATTTTTCTTGACTCTTCAACATAGAAATTCTACCCAAAAATAATTTACAGAAACTCGTTACAAATG
This sequence comes from Salvelinus sp. IW2-2015, assembly GCF_002910315.2. Classification (NCBI taxonomy): domain Eukaryota; kingdom Metazoa; phylum Chordata; class Actinopteri; order Salmoniformes; family Salmonidae; genus Salvelinus; species Salvelinus sp. IW2-2015. The sequence goes on along the minus strand of NC_036840.1, from coordinate 10,195,301 downwards.
ATGGAGTTATCCATGATTCACCAGATTATATTTTGAAAGAAGAAGCTAAATATTTTAAGCATATGTTTTCTTTTCAGTCTCCTCCATTTCCACTGAATGATGTTAACTGTAAGGATTTCTTCCCTAATAATACTACTACTACTAATAATAATGTCAAATTAACACATTTACAGAAAGACCTGTGTGAAGGCCAACTTACAGAAGAGGACATTTTGAGGAAATAAAATCTTTTCAGTCTGGAAAAACACCAGGGCTTGACGGTATACCAGTAGAAGTATATCATACCTTTTTTGATGTACTCAAATATCCATTATTAGCATGTTTTAATTACTCCTATCCAAATGGTAGACTTTCAGGTACTCAACAGGAAGGTCTGATTTCATTACTTCTAATACAGGACCCACGTGGAAAGTATAAAGATCCAGTCCATTTAAGAAACTGGAGGCCTCTAACACTTCAATGTTGTGATGCAAAAATCCTGGTGAAATGCATATCACATAGAATGAAAAAGGTTTTACCAGATATTGTTCATCCTGATCAGACAGGTTTTTTACATGGACGATATATTGGAGATAATATACGACAATTACTTGAAACAATTGAACATTATGAAACATCGAAGATATCATGCCTGGTCTTCATAGCAGATTTTGAAAAGGCGTTTGATAAAGTACGACTAGAATTTCTATATAAAAGCCTTCCTTACTTTAATTTTGACGAATCTCTTATACAATTGGTTAAAGTTATGTACAGCAACCCCAGATGTAAAATAGTAAATAATGGATACTTCTCAGAAAGTATTGAGCTTTTAAGAGGAGTTAAACAAGGCTGTCAGTTGTCTCCTTATCTATTTATTATGGCAATTGAAATGCTATCTATTAAAATTAGATCCAACAAGAACATCAAGGGGTTAGAAATCCTGGGGATAAAAACAAAAGTGTCAATGTATGTCGATGACTAGTTTTTTCTTAAGTCCACAATCTGGACCCCTGCACAGTCTCATTGAAGATCTTGATCACTTTTCTAGCCTCTCTGGATTAAAACCTAATTATGACAAGTGTACCATATGTATGTATTGGATCGTTAAAAAATACAGTGTTTACACTACCTTGTAGTTTACCAATAAAATGGGTGGATGGTGAAGTAGACATGCTTGGTATTCAAATCTCAAAAAATATAAATGAATTTACCACAAATCATTTCAATAGAAAGTTAGCAAAAATAGATAAGATTCTGCAACTATGGAGAGGTAAATAGTTGTCTATTTATGGAAAAATCACATTGATTAACTCTTTGGTCCTATCACAGTTTACTTACTTATTAATGGCATTGCCTACTCCAGATGACTCGTTTTTTAAATCGTATGAGCAAAAAATATTTCTTTTTATTTGGAATGCTAAGCCAGAGAAAATTAAACGTGCCTATTTATATAATGAATATGAGTTTGGGGGGCTAAAATGATTAAATATTAAAGCTTTAAACCTCTCACTAAAAGCTTCACTCATACATAAGTTATACTTAAACCCAAAATGGTTCTCCAGTAGATTATTAAAGAAAGGCTCATCCTTTGTTCAAAATAGCCTTTTTGCTTTTATACAGATTACAACTTCTCATTTCCGACTAATTGAAAATTAAATTTTGTTTAAAGTATCGCTCTTTTCTTAAACAAGCCATACAAAGCTGGTTACAATTTCAGTTTTATCCTCCAGAAGAGATAGAAAAAATATTACAACAAATGTTATGGTTAAACTCAAATATACTGATTAATAATAAAACATTCTTTATGGATTTAAATTATTTTAAAATTATATTTGTTAATGATATTATGAATAGAAACAGAGGCGTTATATGCAATTACTGAAAATATATGGGAATATCTGTTCAATCCAAATGTACAACCAACTGATTGCAGCATTACCACAAAAATGGAGGAGACAAGTGGAAAAGGGAGAAGGTAGGGAACTTGTTTGCCTGGCATATATTAAAGATACAAATTGGCTGAAAGGAACTGGCATAAATAGAAAAATATACCCGTTTCATTTGAGGACAAAAATGTTGACAGCTGCGCCATACAGGTTGCAAAATAAATGGGAATACATTTTCGATGTACCAATTCCATGGCACATCGTTAATGAACTGGTACAAAAAACTACACTTGATTTAACACTTTGAGTTTTTCAATTTAAATTATTATACAAAATTCTTGCCACCAACAGAATGCTATATATATGGGGCATACAACAATCTCAGCTCTGTAGATTTTGCTGCGAAGAGACAGAATCAATAGATAAATTGTTCTGGTATTGCCCCTACAGTTGAAGTCGGAAGTTTACATACATCTTAGCCAAATACATTTAAACTCAGTTTTTCACAATTCCTGACATTTAATCCTAGTAAAAATTCCCTGTCTTAGGTCAGTTAGGATCACCACTTTATTTTAAGAATGTGAAATGTCAGAATAATAGTAGAGAGAATGATTTATTTCAGCTTTTATTTATTTCATAACATTCCCAGTGGGTCAGAAGTTTACATACACTCAATTAGTATTTGGTAGCATTGCCTTTAAATTGTTTAACTTGGGTCAAACCTTTTGGGTAGCCTTCCACAAGCTTCCCACAATAAGTTGGGTGAATTTTGGCCCATTCCTCCTGACAGAGCTGGTGTAACTGTGTCAGGTTTGTGGGCCTCCTTGCTCGCACACGCTTTTTCAATTCTGCCCACAAATGTTCTATAGTATTGAGGTCAGGGCTTTGTGATGGCCACTCCAATACCTTGACTTTGTTGTCCTTATTGCCATTTGCGACCAAGCTTTAACTTCCTGACTAATGTCTTGAGATGCTGCTTCAATATACCCACATAATTTTCCTCCCTCATGATGTCATCTATTTTGTGAAGTGCACCAGTCCCTCCTGCAGCAAAGCACCCCCACAACATGATGCTGCCACCCCCATGCTTCACAGTTGGGATGGTGTTCTTCGGCTTGCAAGCATCCCCCTTTTTCCTCCAAACATAACGATGGCCAAACAGTTCTATTTTTGTTTCATCAGACCAAAGGACATTTCTCCAGAAAGTACATTATTTGTCCCCATGTGCAGTTGCAGACCGTAGTCTGGCTTTTTTATGGCGGTTTTGGAGCAGTGGCTTCTTCCTTGCTGAGCAGCCTTTCAGGTTATGTCGATATAGTACCCGTTTTACTGTGGATATAGATACTTTTGTACCTGCTTCCTCCAGCATCTTCACAAGGTCCTTTGATATTGTTCTGGGATTGATTTGCACTTTTCGCACCAAAGTACGTTCATCTCAGAATGCATCTCCTTCCTGAGAGGTATGACGGCTGCGTGGTCCCATGGTGTTTATACTTGTGTACTATTGTTTGTACAGATGAACGTGGTACCTTCAGGTGTTTGGAAATTGCTCTCAAGGATGAACCAGACTTGTGGAGGTCTAAAAAAAACTGAGGTGTTGGCTGAATTCTTTTGATTTTCCCGTGATGTCAAGCAAAGAAGCACTGAGTTTGAAGGTAGGCCTTGAAATACATCCACAGGTACACCTCCAATTGACTCAAATGATGTCAATTAGCCTTTCAGAAGCTTCTAAAGCCATAACATAATTTTCTGGAATTTTCCAAGCTGTTTAAAGGCACAGTCAACTTAGTGTATGTAAACTTATGACCCACTGGAATTGTGATACAGTGAATTATAAGTGAAATAATCTGTCTGTAAACAATTGTTGGAAAAATTACTTGTGTCATGCACAAAGTAGATTTCCTAACCGAATTGCCAAAACTATAGTTTGTTAACAAGAAATTTGTGGAGTGGTTTAAAAACGAATTTTAATGACTCCAACCTAAGTGTATGTAAACTTCCGACTTCAACTGTATGTAGCTTGTTTCTGGTTACAGGTTCAGGAATGGTTAAAAAATCACAACATGCACTTAAAATTAACCTTACAAATAGCAGTGTACCAGTGAAAGCCATAGTCAGTCAATAAATAATATAATAACACTTGTAGGAAAGGTTTTCATCTTTAGCTCACAATCTGTGGAGACTGTACGATTAGAAAGGTAAAAAATTATGTAAAACAGCACAATTGAAAAATATATCGCACATGGAAACCAAACGATAGGTGGGATGGGCTAAGACTGGCTGAGGGTTGGGATTAAAGAGTTTGTGTTTGCTAAGCTATTATTGTTATGTGACTGCTTTATATAAAAGTACCATGTATGAAAATGTGTATGCAAAATGTATATGTAAATTGTATGTATAAAATGTATGTATATGTAGCAAAAAAGCTGTAAAAAAACGAAAAGATATTTGTCCTCCGAAGAGGGGTTGTGGAGGGGTTAATAATAAAAATAAATACATTTAAAAAAAGTTCTGAACCGGTTTGAACCCCCCAAAAAGTTAAAGTTTGTATCAGTCCTTTCTGTTCCTTTTTAAACCCCTGAAATAATTTAAAAATATATATATTTAGCTCGACATTAAATTAATTCATCCACGGATAGAACAGCTTGCTATGGAGTGGGCAAGCTACAGTATGTACATGCATTGGACAGACAAGTGTATTGTAGGGTGTGAGATGTGACTGAAGGCCAGCATCCCGGAGTCGCCTCTTCACTGTTGACGTTGAGACTGGTGTTTTGCGGGTACTATTTAATGAAGCTGCCAGTTGAGGACTTGTGAGGCGTCTGTTTCTCAAACTAGACACTCTAATGTACTTGTCCTCTTGCTCAGTTGTGCACCGGGACCTCCCACTCCTCTTTCTATTCTATCTCAAGATAGTTTGCGCTGTTCTGTGAAGGGAGTAGTACACATCATTGTACGAGATCTTCAGTTTCTTGGCAATTTCTCGCATGGAATAGCCTTCATTTCTCAGAACAAGAATAGACTGACGAGTTTCAGAAGAAAGTTCTTTGTTTCTGTTCATTTTGCACCTGTAATCGAACCCACAAATGTTGATGCTCCAGATACTCAACTAGTCAAAAAAATGTCAGTTTTATTGCTTCTTTAATGAGCACAACAGTTTGCAGCTGTGCTAAAATAATTGCAAAAGGGTTTTCTAATGATCAATTAGCCTTTTAAAATGATATACTTGGATTAGCTAACACAACGTGCCAATGGAACACAGGAGTGATGGTTGCTGATAATGGGCCTCTGTACGCCTATGTAGATATTCCATAGAAAATCTGCCGTTTCCAGCTACAATAGTCATTTACAACATTAACAATATCTACACTGTATTTCTGATCAATCTGATGTTATTTTAATGGCCAAAAAAATTGCTTTTCTTTCAAAAACAAGGACATTTCTAAGTGACCCCAAACTTTTCAACGGTAGTGTATGTTGCCTGTTTGTATATAATGTTTTCATTTTAATGTGTTCACCTGCCTGGGGACTGCAGATGGAAATTAGCTTGAAATGAAATCTGGTGCAACACATAATTTCTCAGTGTTCTGAGATGTATGTTTTTGTTGTACATCGTCTCTGTCCAAAAAAACGCAATAAATAAATAGGCCTACATGTTTTAAGCCAATGTCTTGGGTTATTCATGCATATCTTCCAGTAGGATGTGAACAATTTATTTGGCATGGTCCTATAACAGTTTTTTTCTGTCTTTTGATTACTCCTCTGGTCATTGTCACGCCAACCAAGACATCACAAACAGATCAGGCTACAATTGAATGTACTTCCTTATCCATTTTCAACCTTGCTTAAACAAAGTGGTTCCAACGAGGACAAAGTAAGTGATGATGACTTCGGTTCCCTCTTCCCTCTCTCCCCCCAGGATTTTGGTCTGACGGCAGCGATTGCCTTCCTGTGGCTAGTGTGTTCCTCAGCATGGGCCAAGGGGCTGCAGAACGTGAAGGATGCCACCGGGACAGCGGGCATCACCTCCACACTGGCACTCTGCAAGGAGAGCGACGTGGCCTGCGAGGTCACTGACTTTGCCAACATGCGCACCCTCAATGTCTCTGTGGTGAGTAACTCAACCGTTCTTTTATCCTCTATTAGATGATGCTTGTTAATCAGAATGTATCAAGTTCACATTCACTTGAATTACATTATAATTACATAGATAAAAAAAGAGATCAAATGTAACATTTTCCTTTAGTTTTTCTTTACATCCAACAGAAATACTGTGTTTGCCATGCTCACTTATGTTTGACCATATGGTCTCACTCTGACTAAAGTGATCTCTGCCTCTGTCCTCTAGGTGTTTGGGTACCTGAATCTGATTGTGTGGGCGGGCAACGCCTGGTTTGTGTACAAGGAGACCCGCTGGCATTCTCAGAAGTACACTGCCCAGCAGGGGGCTGGGGCCGGGCGTGGTCAACAAGTCCCTGCTGCTATCTAATACTCTACTGCACTTCCAATGCACAAAATAGCCCCGACACACCCTAAGTACTCCTGTAGATCTGAGAGGATTGGATAGATACACTATAAGCTTTATGGTAATAGGCAGCTTCATCTTGCCTGCTGATTGGGTGGAAATGGGCCATATCTATACCGTGCCTTAATTATCAATATCTATGCTTTGTCGAATATATCTGTGCCTTCAATACCTATCCCAGTATTGGCCCATGCCTTTATGTGCCTTAGCATGACAATGCTTTCTCTCCTCGTGCCTTCTCTAACCTCTAAACCGGTGCCTTCTCTTACCAGTAAACCCCACGAAGCCCTGGTACGTTCTCCTAAGCTGTGGTACAGACTCATTGACAGCATTTGTGCACTTTGACCTGCAACTATCTTTGTGCTGGGCATTTCTGCCAAACCCTAACCTGGGATAGTTCAGATTCTTAAACAATGCGTCCTTTCACCTCATGGCCTAGAAGGAATCATGATTTGTCGTCACTTGCCTCTTTTTGCCAAGTGTAGCAGTCTTGCTTCCGTCCCTCTCCTTGTCCCAACCTGGGCTCGAACCAGGGACCCTCTGAACACATCAACAACTGCCTCCCACGAAGCATCATTACCTATCGCTCCACAAAAGCTGCGGCCCTTGCAGAGCAAGGGAAACAACTACTTCAATGTCTCAGAGCGGGTGACGTCATCAATTGAAACGCTACTAGCGCGCACCGCTAACTAGCTAGCCATTTTACACCGTTTACACAAGGATGCATGTGTCTCTGAATGTACCGCTGGCCTTATGCTTTCTTAAATGTAATTTAAAAAAAACAATTTTTACGTTTGTTTCATTTGAAATTAAGTTTCCAATCTTGATCTTGTATCTTTCAATGTCATCTTCTGTTGCGAAGACAGATGTTTAATTATGTTCTTTAGTCCTCCATGTTTTTTCTACTTTGTATTATGCTTTTTGTTGAACCACAGCCACTAAGAAATTGTGCACTGTCTGTGCATGTGCTGTCTTTATGTTTTGAAATCTCCTGTTTTTAAAGAAAATGAATGCTTAAATAATGTTTTCAATTATTATTTCTTGTCATTACCTTTGCATTTCGGATCTATTTTCTGTTATTACCTTTGATATAATAAAAGTGTAACTTGAAGTGCTTGTGTACGGAAGGCCAATGTTGAGTGTATGTGTGTTTATAATGTCTGGTATACTGGTTATGCCTCTGTCTTCCTCTTGTCATCATTAGACCAACTTTAGCTTTATGGAGGAGTTGTATGTATCTGTCCTGTGGTGGAGAGAGACAGAGCTGTCCTTTCCACAATATGCAAATAATGTCTTCTTTCTTTTTGAATAAAAACCAATACATTTCCTACAGTCTGTTTCCTTTTATCGTATAAAAGTAGATTTATCTCTTTCTCTCTCTGGTAATATTTACTTAATTTACAAGCCGTACTGGGGAGGTTGCGGGAGATTTCTGACCCAAAGACTCCTGAAGACATAATGCTGCTTTTGTTTCATGATTTGTCCTGTGACCTCAATGTTTACTGTTTGTCTGGAGAACAAACAGGACACTATTTGGTAAAGCTGCTCCAGTGTGTTTGAGCTGATCACTGACATCCTTAATGCATCATTCCTCCCTTCCTTAAAGTACTCATCTGACATGACTGGATCATTTTCATCTGTGTGATCATTGTTTAGACCTACCAGACTGTCTTTGAGAGCAACAATTACTTCCTGGAAGGGGAGGATGAAATTATGCAATATTATAGTAGCCTATTGGAACATGGCTCAAGTTTTCCTCCCAGTGATGTCCTGCAGCTACTGTTACATGCTCAGTCATGTGGTCTGTGGTATGCCACACTGACACGTGCAGAAGGCATGGAGCCCTATTGGCTTTGGTTCCTGTTCCACACCAGCCGACTTTCACTGATCTATTACTAATGTTATTACACAGTCTGTAAATATAACACAGGTTTGACCACTCAGCCACACATTTCTCCAATAATCACTTGCTGACTGTTGGATGGGTACTGACTATGGATATTTTCACAAACATCGACATCACCATACCAATGAGCCAATGTCGTAGGCTACTGTCTGTCCATCATTCAGTGGAGACGCTATTTCCAATTCTAACCACAAGAGGTCAATGCTGGGTCATTTTTTGTTGTTGTGCCATGGAGCTGAAGAGCACTTGCAACAATTTATATAATTCCTATGCCAAATTTGTGATCAGCAAGAGTGACATTTTATATTATAATGTGTGTGGGCAGCAAAGGGTCTTTTGTTTGTGTAGTGCAAAAGTGTCCAACATTTTTGTCTGTAGTACAATTATTATTGACCGACTAGGATATTGCTGCTTCATAACGACTGCACGTTGTTGTACTGTAATATACTGTAATTTTACTCATATATTGGCCAAGTGTGCTGTACATTATATTTGCTATTGCCAGCCTAAAATATTATACTGTTACTGAAACATTAACTAAAACATATTTAATATGTAAGACATTGGAATATATTTCAGCAAATAAACAATGGGTGAAATGCAATTTGAGAAAAAACAACACACGTGTAATTTATGTATCAGAAAAACAAACGTTTGAACTTATGAACTTCAGAGGCGCACACACCCCTTTGCAACCTTTCAACTCCTTGCCGTCAGTGGCCGAGCGAAGACGGAACACGACGAAGGTGACGTCAGGTGCCTCGCTAGTCTCGTTAGGCTTACTGCGAAGTAGAGGGGAAAAAATCAAGCAACAAGAAGGAAGTGCAATGGCGACATTGAATCGCCAACTACCAAATCCGGATACGTTCCTGTGCAAACCTTGGTCAACTTTTATCAGCGCAGCAAAATTACACTATTCTGACAGTAAGTGCAAGTCCAATGTTGTCATTCATTTCTATAAAAAATGGCACGTGCGAACAGTGTTGAGTTGTCCTCCATGCATCTGTCAAAACTGAAAAATATTTAGCTAGTTACCAAATTCATAACAAATCTATAAAACTCATGTTTACAAATGCTCGGTATTCATTTGATGCATTCTCAATATGCTTGTAATGCGCATGGGTTAGTTTACTGATGTCTGTCTGGCTACGATAACTTTCGTTGCTTGTTGGTGACAGTTTCCTTGATTTATCAAGGCAGCTCGTCAGTTAACGTTACAGCTGCGAGCTAGCTATCTAGCTAGACGTAATGACACGTTTAAGCGTGGCGTGCGTGAGATTTATGTTTTTTTTCAACCACCAACTAACCGATCGTACATGAACTCTAATATGAACTCTATTTTCGCATATTATTTTAATACAGACTCACTCGTCGAAAACCGTTTGAAAGAGCTGTACCACAACTGGGAAGGAACTAAACTCAGCAAAGAAGGTAAGGTTGATATAAAAGTGCTGTAGTGACTGTCACCTGAGCCTTGTTTTTGTTGTTCTTGTTCTTGTGGACTGATGACGCTCCAGTTGTCACTCCAGCATTCTTGCCAACATTCTTGCATATTTTAACACCACAGCCACACAACACGGCACAGCCTGTCAAATTCAACGCTAAGGGACGACCACAGCATACATTTTTCCTAACATTGTTTGTTATGAAGATAAACTATGTTTTATGTATGATGATGAATGTACGCGTTTGTTAATTACAAAGAGGTTATTGGCTCTACCTACACTGTACAAATGAGGGGATTTGATGACTATAGGTTGGAGGGCCACCCAGAGTGACAGACAGGAGCAACATTCAAGTGTAGTACACTTCATAACTAACTCCCCAGTCTTCAGTTCAGCCAGACTGTGAGTGCCAAAGCAGCCTCTCAGTCCCAGCTAGACTGGAATCACCAATATGTTCTGACTGCTGATCCCAGGCTAACACACTGAGACAGAGTAAGATTGACTTGCCCTTTAGATACTGATCTAAGGCCAGTTGTGTTTCCCCTTGACCCCCTAATGGTTAAGGTAAGGAGATCCTCTCAGTCACTCAGCCAGAATGGAGTCTCCCAGTGTTGTTGATCCCCGGCCAAGAGTCAGGCAGGTTGTGAGACACACACACACCACCCGCTGATGAGGTCATACCATGTGTCAAGCAGACAGTAATAGCTAACTGGTGCTGAAGATGACTGAGTGACGTCATTACAGACCTATAGCCTAGTCATCTCTGAGATTAGTGCCAGACAGCGATTATGCCCATAGTTATATGGTAAACTCAGCATTATGCCCTCTCCACTACATAGGTCAACAGCCGATGTAGTCTATAATTCAATTCATTATCTTACAATGTTGTTTACGAGGATAAGTGAGACTTGACAATGCACAAATATAGAAAAATGTTATCCCCGCTTTAAAATAAATTCTCAGCGGGTGTCTGACAGACAGTATGTTTCTCTCTGCCTGGGTAGCGCTCATTCACGAAAGACAGATTGTTTTAGCAGCACTGTTTTGGCAGTTTCTGTTGTTCTGGCAGGCGAGCGAGGCAGTAAGCTACACACTGTTCTCATTTGTCTTGGCAGAGACAGATGAATTTTTTTGTTTGTTGCTTTTATAAGTACTATACTCGTTGTTTAGGGATGGGCATTTGAAATAATTTCACTATTAGAATAATATCAGGATTTTTTTTCTCGGATATCCGGATAGTCGAAATACATGTTTGGTTTGTTTACATATCTTTTTAGTCTGAGCCCTTGCGTGAGGGAGAGACGCAGATGGTTCTGCTCGGAGGAGGGGCCGGTGTGTATTTGTGAGACTGAGAGACTAGAAAGTAGCCACGCTGGCCCGCGCTAGTTAGACAAACTTGTAACATTAGATGCTGCTTATTTATCATCCAATGACAGTGCCTGTTTTTACTGCATCAAATCGATATACATAAGATAGCTAAGATAGCAAGTTAGCCAGCTAGATAACTAGCTAATTGAGGCTACAATCACTGCACTCCCCATCCCTGTAAACAAATGGCAACACCATGATTAAGATTAAACAACAGCCTACCTCTTGGTTGTTTGTTGTAGGCCACTCCTTCTCATTTAAAAGGTAAAAAAAATATATATATATTTTTTAAATCGTACAAAAAAATTGCGGGAAGAAAATTCAAAATACTTTTAATCCTAATGTTCTGTGCCATTCGAGCAGTTTAGAGTATTGATTGGCGACTTATTTGTGGAGGAATGTAACTGTTTTTCGAAGTGATTTGTGATGTTTTACTTGTACTTTTCATGACTGTGTTTTTGTATTTTAATGTGTATATATATTAGAGGTCGACCGATTAATCAGCATAGCCGATTAATTAGGGCCGAATTCAAGTGTTCAAAACAATCGGTAATCGGCATTTTTGGACGCCGATTATGGCCGATTACATTGCAATTCATGAGGATACTGAGTGGCAGGCTGACCGCCTGTTACTCGAGTGCAACAAGGAGCCAAGGTAAATTGCAACTAGCATTAAACTTATCTTATAAAAAACAGTCAATCTTAATCACTAGTTAACTACACATGGTTGATGATATTACTAGTTTAACTAGCTTGTCCTGCGTTGCATATAATCATTGCGGTGCCTGTTAATTTATCATCAAATCACAGCCTACTTCACCAAACGGGTGATGATTTAACAAAAGCGTAATTAATTTGCCAGAATTTTACATTATTATGACATAACATTGAAGGTTGTGCAATGTAACAGCAATATTTAGACTTAGGAGGTTGCCACCCGTTCGATAAAATACGGTTCCGTATTTCACTGAAAGAATAAACGTTTTGTTTTCTAAATGATAGTTTCCGGATTTGACCATATTAATGACCTAAGGCTCGTATTTCTGTGTGTTTATTATATTATAATTAAGTCTATGATTTGATATTTGATAGAGCAATCTGACTGAGCTGTGGTAGGCAGCAACAGGCTCGTAAGCATTCATTCAAACAGCACTTTCCTGTGTTTGCCAGCTGCTCTTCGCAATGCTTGAAGCACAGCTCTGTTTATGACTTCAAGCCTATCAACTCCCGAGATTAGGCTGGCAATACTATAGTGCCTATAAGAACATCCAATAGTCAAAGGTATATGAATTACAAATGGTTTAGAGAGAAATAGTCCTATAATTCCTATAATAACTACAACCTAAAACCTCTCAACAGGGAATATTGAAGACTCATGTTAAATGGAACCACCAGCTTTCATATGTTCTCATGCTCTGAGCAAGGAACTTAAACGTTAGCTTTTTTACATGGCACATACTGCACTTTTACTTTCTTCTCCAACACTTTGTTTTTGCATTATTTAACCCAAATTGAACATGTTTCCTTATTTATTTGGGACTTCATTGATTTTATTGATGTATTATATTAAGTTAAATTAAAAGTAATTATTCAGTATTGTTGTAATTGTCATTATTACAAATATATATATATAAAAATCGGCAGATTAATCATTATCGGCTTTTTTTCGGTCCTCCAATAATCGGTATCGGTGTTGAAAAATCATAATCGGTCGACCTCTAGTATGTATGTATACATACATACATACATACATACAGTTGAAGTCGGAAGTTTACATACACCATAGCCAAATACGTTTAAACTCAGTTTTTCACAATTTCTGAACATTTAATCCTAGTAAAAATTCCCTGTCTTAGGTCAGTTAGGATCACCACTTCATTTTAAGAATGTGAAATGTCAGAATAATAGTAGAGAGAATTATTTATTTCAGCTTTTATTTATTTCATCACATTCCCTGTGGGTCAGAAGTTCACATACACTCAATTAGTATTTGGTAGGCATTGCCGTTTTAAAATGTTAAACTTTGGCGTCAAATATTTCGGTAACCTTCCACAAGCTTCCCACAATAAGTTGGGTGAATTTTGTCCCATTCCTCCTGACAGAGCTGGTGTAACTGTGTCAGGTTTGTAGGCCTCTTTGTTGTCCTTAAGCCATTTTGCCACAACTTGGGAAGTATGCTTGGGGTCATTGTCCGTTTGGAAGACCCATTTGCGACCAAGCTTGAACTTCCTGACTGATGCCTTGAGATGTTGCTTCAATAAATCCACATAATTTTCCAGAACAAGATTCATGACAAAACGCTAACCTGATGAGTAAGATCTCTGTGAGTTGCTTGTTTGGAAGTTGGATCAGCTCAACCCCCCCCCCCCCCCCCCCCCAACATTAACCATGGAGAAACAACAAATCTGCGCTTAGATCAATGTGATTGGGAGTCACCATAGGGCGGCGCACAATTGGCCCAGTGTCGTCCGGGTTTGGCCGGTGTAGGCCGCATTGTAATTTGTTCTTAATTGACTTGCCTAGTTAAATAAAGGTAAAAAAACAAAAACAATTGTCTAGGCAGCTTTCTGATTCTAATAGTTAGATGCACTATTGTAAAGTGGTTGTTCCACTGGATATCATAAGGTGAATGCACCAATTTGTAAGTCGCTCTGGATAAGAGCGTCTGCTAAATGACTTAAATGTAAATGTAAATTCTACTCCTAGTTCAGCCCCTGTCCCTTTGCTCACCCCAGTTCCTGTCTCTGTCTTCTGTAGAGATGCACGTGTTTGGCCAGTTTCCCAACCAGGAGGATTTCTGTCTCGTCGTCTGCCATGTCTGCAACCAAGTGGTCAAACCCCAGGGCATCCTCACCCACTACGGTAAGAACCCTAACCCCTACACACTACCCACTACCCAAACACACTAAAGTAAGAACCCTAACACACTAGCTTTACGTACCACCCTAACTCTGACACTACCCTTACAGTACAAACCACCCTGACCTTGACACATTACCCAGACCCACTATGGTAAGACCCCTAACTCTAACCCATTACAGTAAGAGCCCCCCAACATTGGTCAGTGCTGGACCAAGTGGAAATCACATTTTATATGTCACATGCTTTGTAGACAACAGGTATAGACTATCAGTGAAATGCTTACTTACAGGTCCATTTCCAACAATGCAGAGTTAAAGATCAAAAAATAAAAAAAATAATTGAAAACCAGCTCTTGTCTGTCCGTTTGCTTACGCTCGGGTTGATCACCAGTAAGCGGAGCGTGCTTACATCTGCTGCTGGCTAGCTGCACATGTCCTAGAGCGAGGAGTCCGTCTGTGCCAAGAGACAGGCAAAACACACACGCCCCCCTTGAGTGCTCCGCTTACCTGCCCCCTGCAGGTTATTGCCTCCAGCTGCAGTCCTCTCAGACATGTAAATCTGGTTATAACGCATGTAAATCTGACCTTAGATCTGTGGTTAAGGGAAACAGGATATCTTCCTCTCACAACAGCTGTTCACTGACAGGCTCTGAGGTCAGCTCTGCTCAGGGGTCAATGCCTTTCAGCTATGCTCCTCCAGCTCTACTCTTGTGGTGTGTGTGTGTGTGTGTGTGTGTGTGTGTGTGTGTGTGTGTGTGTGTGTGTGTGTGTGTGTGTGTGTGTGTGTGTGTGTGTGTGTGTGTGTGTGTGTGTGTGTGTGTGGTGTGTGTGTGTGTGTGTTGTGTGTGTGTTGTGGAGAGAAATACTCTTTCTGACAGCCAGCCAGCCTGTCTGCAGGAGTCAGACAGACAGTTTATACCCAGCTCTGTTTCTCTCTCTGCCCATCTGTAGCTGGCGGCGGAGGCTGATTTAAGCAGTTTAACGGAAAAGCTTTTGTATGTTATTCAGAGGTTGGGTGTGTGTCATTCAGAGAATGTGTGTGTGTGCTAGACTGTTATTCATAGGGTGTGTGTGTTGTCTGGTGCCTGCCCTTATGTTCCTGGATTAATTGAGCTCCTTGCAGGCTCTCTCCTCTCAGCTTAGTTTCGTTTCCTGACTTTGATGTGTGGGCTGGCACTCCCTGCAGTGTGGTGTGTTGGCGAGGCAGTTAGTTGTTTGTGTGCTTGCTTTGGTGCCAGTGTGGGCAGTTGTTGTGTTGAAGCAGCTGCAGTGATAGTGTGTGCGTGTGTGAGGTTTAGTGTAGTGTTGATTTGTATAGAGTAGTTTAGTGATGTGCTGCGTTGTGTGTGTCATGTTATGAAATGTATTGGCTGTTGCAGAAGGGTTTGGCGCTTCTCTCTCTCTTCTCTCTCTTTCTTTTTTTCTCTTTCTCTTTCTCTCTCTGTGGTGGGTGTCTTCCTCTAGCGGTGGCAGTGAGGATGTAAACGAACCCAGCTGAGCTCTCAGTGCGATGCTGACTCTCAGCTTCCTACTTCCTGTGGCTGCTAGGCTTACAGGGCTCTCACGCTAGCCGCCGCCTCACTCGCTCGGCAATGCCATGGCAACGGGCTTGAGGGACTGGGTAGACGTTGGCCCTAACCACCGATACAGGTTCAGATAGTTTTAAACCCCCATAATAATGTTTAAGGTTAGGATAGGGTATTTTGATCCAAGATCTGTGTTAGGGGATCGCTTGTACCTTGGAAGGGCAGATGCACACGATTTAGACTTGGGTGCATTGTTTGATGTACTCTAAACTACAGTTGTAAGTAACCAATGTGTGTGTGAATCTGAATTGGCTGCTGTGTAACTACTGCTGCTACTACTACTACTGCTGCATACCTTGAATGAGGTGGACTTTGGTCCTCGCTCCCGATACAGCTGCCCCTCTGCTTTACCTTTGCCTATTTACTCACCTGCACAGACACCTGCCTGACGGACGCAGTTACACACTCACACACACCTGGAACACACGCACGACTGCCGCCTGGCATACACACACACGCCCTGACACCTGCTTAATCTGTGTGCTCATTCATCCCTGTTCTAACGAGCTGTTGGTATTTCAGCACTCATTGGCAGGGTAAGGCAATCTCCCTGTCATTCCCACAGACTGTCATCGTATTGGCTCCTCACACTGTCAGTCACTAAACTGTGACCAACGAGACAGATTCTGTGGAGTGGGTGATACAGCCTGTCAGACAGTAGTTGGCTGAGGACAGTTGGCAGGATGGCTGTGGTGCCGGGGCCCAGTCTATTTAGGAAACAGAACAAAAATTAATAATCATGAATAGTTTGATTTGCTGACAGTGATATAATGCATTATTTTATCCCCGCTGCAGTTCGTAAGCTTTCCTCACTATTTTTAGTGCAAAGTCTGCGTGCGTAGTAGGTCTACAATAAGCATTTAATGAGGTGTGTGGGTGTGTGGGAGAGTGCGTGTGGGTGTGTGGGAGAGRGCGTGTGGCGTGGGTGTGCGAGAGCGTGTGTGTGTGGGAGCGCCCATGTGGCTGTGTGGGTTTTTGACATGTCCCTCTGTCCCGACTAGGTGTCTGGGGAGTAGAGTCCCAGTGAGGCAGAGAGAGTAAAGGACCTCCCCACCTTCCTCACCCCCCCCCTCCCCCAAAGACATGCATAGCCAGAACCGTAAGTTTCCTCTCCTTTAGTCCTCCTTCCTTCCTTCCTTCTCTATCCTCTCCTCTCTCTGTCTCTCTCCAATGCCCTCTACTGCAATATGGATCACTGAGTTTCAGACTAACGTTTTCAGTTGGTGGTACCAGCTCATGATTTGGTCGCACCCATAAAAAAAAACGTTGTCACGCAATATACCAGAACAATCAAAAGTTTGGACACACCTACTCATTCCAGGGTTTTCTTATGTTTTTCTTATTTTCTACATTGTTAGAATAATAGTGAAGAAATCACCAACTATGAAATAAACACATATGGAATCATGTAGTAACCAAAAAAGTGTTCAACAAATCAAAATATATTTGAGATTCTTCAAAGTAGCCACCCTTTGCCTTGATGGCCAGCTTTGTTACACTCTTGGCATTCTCTCAACCAGCTTCATGCAGGTAGTCACCTGGAATGTATTTAAATTAACAGGTGTGCCTTGTTAAAAGTTGAATTGTCCAAAATTTATTTTCCTTCATAATGCGTTTGAGCAATCATTTGTGTAGTGACATATTATGCCAAGAACAGTTTAAAATAAGCAAAGCGAAAATAACAGTCCATCATTACTTTAAGACATTGAAGGTCAGTCAATATGGAAAATGTCAAGAGGCTTTGAATGTTTCTTCAAGTGCAGTCGCCAAAAACCATCAAGCGCTATGATGAAACTGGCTCTCATGAGGACTGCCACAGGGAAAGGAAGACCCAGAGTTACCTTCTGCTGCAGAGGATAAGTTTCATTAGAGTTAGCAGCCTCAGAAATTGCAGCCCAAATAAATGCTTCACAGAGTTCAAGTAACATACACATCTCAAACATCACCTGTTCAGAGGAGACTGTGTGAATCAGGCCTTCGTGGTTGAATTGTTGCAAAGAACATCTACCAAAGGACACCAATAAGAAGAAGAGACTTGCTTTGGCCAATAAAACACAAGCAATGGACTTTAGACCGTTTAGATCTGTCTTTGGTTTTGATGAATCCAAATTTGAGATTTTTGGTTCCAACCGCTGTGTCTTTGTGAACACAGAGTAGGTGAACGGATTATCTCTGCATGTGTGGTTCCCACCGTGAAAGCCATGAGGAGGACGTGTGGGGCGCTTGCTTCTGCTCGCGTGACACTGTCCGTGATTTATTAGCAATCAATGCACACTTAACCCAGCAGGGCTACCACAGTCTTCCTGCAGCGATACGCCATTCCCATCTGGTTGCGCTTATCTGGGACTCATCATATTTGTGTTTCTTAAACCACCGACCACTCCCCCCCCCCCCGTGACATAACCCAACACACCTCCATGGCTGTGTAAGGGCTATTTTGACCAGAAGGGAGAGTGATGAGAGTGCTGCATCAGATTGAACCTGGGCCTCCACAATCACCTGAACCTCAACCCAATTTGAGATGGTTTGGATTAAGTTGGACCTGCAGAGTGAACCGCGAAAAGCAGCCAACAAGTGCTCAGCATATGTGGGAAATCCTTCAATACTGTTGGAAAAGCATTCCAGGTGAAGCTGGTTGAGAGAATGCCAAGAGTGTGCAAAGCTGTCAAGGCAAAGGGTGGCTACTTTGTAGAATATAAAATATATTTTGATTTGTTTAACACTTTCTTGGTTACTACATGATTCCATGTGTTATTTCATAATTTTGATGTCTTCACTATTATTCTGCAATGTATAAAATAGTAAAAATAAAGAAAAACCCTTGAATGAGTAGGTGTCTAAACATTTGACTGGTACTGTATATTGTTATAGTAATCTTGTCAAGTCATTCACAGTGCTTTATTAAGAAGTGTAATAGGCTACTGAGATGCTGTTAAATAAATAAGTTGTTTCATCCAACATGTCCAAGCAGGAATGCATGATTCAAGATATTTTGATGTGCAACCTAATCCAGTGATTTTCATGAATTTTGGGTTGACAAATAGGATATTGTGATATTTTACTGTCAAAATAGGGCTACCGATGTTCTTTATTTTTGTTGTGGAGATGAATTTGCCTACATCTTTATATGCATTAAGGGACAGTTAGATAATTACTCGGGAGGGGGGGGGGGGTTAACATTTTTTGTTTTGGACCGGGCTCATATTCGTCACACTTGATATTTGCCTCAACATGTTTCATTGCCCATGATTAGGCTTTTTCTCAATCAGAGTAATTGACCTCGCAATAAGCCAGTGTCGAGTAACTTCCAAGTCAGCTTTGGGGTGCTGAAATGGGAAGCTGCAGCCGCTGCGCAATCAATCGGGAGGTGAAAAGCACATGGTGCATTTTAATTTCACTAATTAACTAACAAAAAGAGGGCTTTGTGTTGGAGCCTATTTCTTCCTATTTAAGAAATAAGAGGTAGGCCGTCCTGTTTGGTAGGCAATTATAGGCTAACAATAGATTTGTCGGCCAATTCCTTCAATAGTGTCACCACTTCTTAAATACCTCAGTGTCCGTACTTGTAACTAGGGTTGGGCGATATTACGATAGTATCGTCTATCGAGGATGATTGACAGCCGTCGTCGATGGTGACGACATCATGATGTGACAGACGATACCCAACCTATTTCAACTTGACTGGCCTCGCGTATTAAAGAGAAGAGCGGTGCACAGCAGGGCAGTGCATGGGTGACATTCCTAGGAAACTGTATATTGCTATATTCCCATTTGCTATTTCAATGAATATCTTATATTTACAGAATGCAAGAGAACAATGTAGACGTGGCCTAGTTTCACCAAAGCAGCGCTAGATGTCCAGTCAAACAATGTTTATTTTTTCTCTTTCTCCAATAGCGGATGATTTCTCCCACCGCGCTATCTCATGTTCAAACAATTAGCCGAGAACTCCGTTAGGTCTACCATATTTGTAGGTTATTAAAAATACAACTTAAAAAAACTTTGAGATAACCTAAGGTAATAATGAGAGGGATACAGTGCCTTCAGAAACTATTCACACCCCTTGACTTTTTCCACGTTTTGTTGTGTGGATTTTAAATGAATTGTCTTTCATTTTTGTCAACGATCTACAAACGAATACCCTGTCGAAGTGGAAGAAAAATTATATATATATATTTTTTGAAATATGAAAAATAAAACGCTATCTCGATTAGATAAGTATTCAACCCCCTGAGTCAATACATGTTACTCACCTTCGCACCTTTGGCAGCTATTACAGATGTGAGTCTTTCTGGATAAGTATAAGAGCGTTCCACACGTAGATTGTGCAACATTTGCCAATTTGTCTTTTTTTTTTTAAATCTTCAAGCGCTGTCAAATTGTTGATCATTTCTAGATAACCATTTTCAGGTCTTGCSATAGATTTCAAGCATATTTAAGTAAAAACTACCTCGGCCACTCAGGAACATTCACTGTCTTCTTGGTAAGCAACTCCAGTGTAGATTTGGCTTCATGTTTTAGGCTATTGTCCTGCTGAAAGGTTGATTCATCTTCCKSTGTCTGGTGGAAAGCAGACTGAATCAGGTTTTCCTCTAGGATTTTGCCTGTGCTGAGCTCTGTTCCGTTTCTCTTTTTATCCTGAAAAACTCCCCAGTCCTTAACGATTACAAGCATAACCATAACATTATACAGCCACCACTATGCTTTWAAAAAATGGTGAGTAATATGTTATATTGGATTTGCCCTGAACATAACTTTGTATTCAGGACAAAAAGTCAGTTGCTTTGCCATATTTCTTTCAGTATTACTTTAGTGCCTTGTTGCAAACAGGTTGCATATTTTGGAATAATTGTATTCTGTACAGGATTCCTTATTTTCACTCTGTCAATTAGGTTAGTATTGTGGAGTAACTACAATGTTGTTTATCCATCCTCGGTTTTCTCCCATCACAGCCATTCAACTCTGTAACTGTTTTAAAGTCGCCATTGGCTTCGTGGTGAAATCCCTGAGTGGTTTCCTTCCTCTCCGGCAACTGAGTTAGGAAAGACACCTGTATCTTTGTAGTGACTGGGTGTATTGATACACCATCCAAAGTGTAATTAATAACTTCACCATGCTCAAAGGGATATTTAATGTCTGCTTTTAAAATTTTTACCCATCTACCAATAGGTGCCTTTTTTTGCGAAGCATTGGAAAATCTCCCTGTTTTTTGTMGTTGAATCTGTTTGAAATTCACTGTTCGACTGAGGGACCTTGCTGATAATTGTATGTTCGGGGTACAGAGATGAGGTAGTCATTCAAAAATCATGTTAAACACTATTATTGCACACAGAGTGAGTCCATGCAACTTCTAATTTTTACTCGTGAACTTATTTAGGCCTGCCATAACAAAGGGGTTAAATACTTATTGACTCAAGACATTTCAGCTTTTCATTTTTTATTAATTTGTAAACAATTTGAAAAACATTATTCCACTTTGCCATTATGGGGTATTGTGTGTAGGCCAGTGACAAACAAATCTARATTTAATCCGTGTTAAATTCAGGCTGTAACACAATGAAATTATACCTATTAAAAAGCTGAGACCCTCCTCTCTTCGACAGGGACAACAGTAGTTGCGTCCAAAGCTGTGTTTTTCCTGCAATTGGATTTTGAGATGTTATACAATCGGACACTTACTTTATAGGAATCATGAGAATAATGTACTTCACTTTTTGACGAAGGAAAAAGGAAACCGCACACTGCTCTTGATAGTGTCACTGATCTTTCTTTAATAAGCTTACGTATCTGCCTCACGGCCTTCGTCAGAGCTTTTTCACTGTTTGACCAAATCGTGCTTTTTAGCTGGTTTGAGTGAGTGACAATGTAAAATGTGCAGCTCGCACCGATGCGACCACTAATAAAATTCAAGTCAAATAGTCGCAGTCTGGAGCCATGGATCACTTACAAACATCACAGATTCATTGTGTGAATAACTGACCAGTCAGTGATCTACAGTGTTAAGACATTTTCATGATGCTGGGTGTTTACCAGGTGGGTTCACGCTCAGTCTGTATTCAGTCTGTATTTCTCCTGACCCTCTGTGTGTGTGTGTGTTTCAGAGCGTCGGCACGGCTCCCCGTGTCCCTCCAGGGGTCCAGTGGTCTCTGTGAAGCCCAATGTGGCAGTGTCCCCCACCCCGGGTCCTACTCCCCCTCTGCCCTTCAGGGTCCCCAGAGACTACCCCCACTCCCGCTTCAACAAGGCCCCGCTCGCTGTCTACCCTCCCAAGGGTGTCCGCAGCAAGACATGGTGGGTGCACAAACAGGCCAAATCTTGTGAACATGCAGACATTTCCTGCATCGAATCCCTGTCATGGTTATTTTTTTGAATAAAAACAATCCCACAATCCCCTCAATCAATTAGCACCCCCCCACTCATCTCTCTCTATCATTCCTCTCACTCTCTTGCTTTATCTGTCGCTCCATCCCTCTCTCTCTCTCTCCCCCCAGTGTGTCGTTGCCAGTTGTGAGTCTGGAGAAGATGCCATGTCTGGGCCGGGCAGAGAGGGGAACACACGTCAGAGTCAACTGCTTTTCTTCCACCACCTCCTGCTCCTCTCCCTCCTCCCTCCTCCCCTCCCTGACCCCCCCAGCTCCCCTCAGGGGGTCTCAGGAAAAGCTGGTGAACGGCCACGGCCCAACCACCCCTTGCTCCACCACACCCCCCTCCCTGGTGGACCGCCGGCCCAGCCCGGCCCGCTCTCCCCTGGACAAACGACCCTCCTCTACCCCCTCACCCTCCCCCCTGAATCACCGCAGACCCTCTCCCTCCCCTCGGACCCCCGCAACCCCCTCCTCCCTGGACAGGAAACAGCAGACTGGAACCAAGACCCCCAGGCCTCATAGGAGACTGTCAGGTGAGAACACAGTCTAACCACAGATCTAGGATCAGTGTACCCTAACCCCAATCCTACCTTCATTATCATGTGTGGCTCAGTTGGTGGGATGGTGCTGACAACGCCAATGATCATGGGTTCGATTTCCCGCTGGTGCCACCCACACGAAAATTTATTAATGCATGATGTTAGTTGCTTTTGGATAAAAGCGTCTGCTAAATAGCATATATTATATCTAAATTATTATAATCAGGGATCATGCAAAACTGACCAGAGATGAGCCAACTTCATCCTCCTCCTAGGTGAACAGACACAAAGACGGATGGAAGGAACATACGATGTATTAATGTACCTTTTATCTGGTAGGGAATGTGTAACAACTTAAATTCTTCCACCAGGAATGTGCATATCTATCTCAGCACTATAAAGGTCATGGTATAAATATATAGCCTACAGTGAGGGAAAAAAGTATTTGATCCCCTGCTGATTTTGTACGTTTGCCCACTGACAAAGAAATGATCAGTCTATAATTTTAATGGTAGGTTTATTTGAACAGTGAGAGACAGAATATCAACAAAAAAATCCAGAAAAACGCATGTCAAAAATGTTATGAATTGATTTGCATTTTAATGAGGGAAATAAGTATTTGACCCCTCTGCAAAACATGACTTAGTACTTGGTGGCAAAACCCTTGTTGGCAATCACAGAGGTCAGACGGTTCTTGTAGTTGGCCACCAGGTTTGCACACATCTCAGGAGGGATTTTGTCCCACTCCTCTTTGCAGATCTTCTTCAAGTCATTAAGGTTTCGAGGCTGACGTTTGGCAACTCGAACCTTCAGCTCCCTCCACAGATTTTCTATGGATTAAGGTCTGGAGACTGGCTAGGCCACTCCAGGACCTTAATGTGCTTCTTCTTGAGCCACTCCTTTGTTGCCTTGGCCGTGTGTTTTGGGTCATTGTCATGCTGGCATACCCATCCACGACCCATTTTCAATTTTACCCTGCTGGAGGGAAGAGGTTTCACCCAAGATTTGACGGTACATGGCCCCGTCCATCGTCCCTTTGATGCGGTGAAGTTGTCCTGTCCCTTTAGCAGAAAAACACCCCAAAGCATAATGTTTCCACCTCCATGTTTGACGGTGGGGATGGTTTCTTGGGGTCATAGGCAGCATTCCTCCTCCTCCAAACACGGCAAGTTGGGTTGATGCCAAAGAACTCCATTTTGGTCTCATCTGACCACAACACGTTCACCCAGTTGTCCTCTGAATCATTCAGATGTTCATTGGCAAACTTCAGACGGGCATGTATATGTGCTTTCTTGAGCAGGGGGACCTTGCGGGTGCTGCAGGATTTTCAGTCCTTCACGGCATAGTGTGTTACCCAATTGTTTTCTTGATGACTATGTCCCAGCTGCCTTGAGATCATTGACAAGATCCTCCTGTGTAGTTCTGGGCTGATTCCTCACCGTTCTCATGATTCATTGCAACTCCACGAGGTGAGATCTTGCATGGAGCCCAGGCTGAGGGAGATTGACAGTTCTTTTGTGTTTCTTCCATTTGCGAATAATCACAGAAACTGTTGTCACCTTCTCACCAGCTGCTTGGCGATGGTCTTGTAGCCCATTCACCTTGTGGTAGGTCTGACAATCTTGTCCCTGACATCCTTGGAGAGCTCTTTGGTCTTGGCCATGGTGGAGAGTTTGGAATCTGATTGATGATTGCTTTGTGGACAGCGTATCTTTTATACAGGTAAGAAACTGAGATTAGGAGCACTCCCTTTAAGAGTGTGCTCCTAATCTCCGTTCGTTACCTGTATGAAAGACACCTGGGAGCCAGAAATCTTTTTGATTGAGAAGGGGTCAAATACTTATTTCCCTCATTAAAATGCAAATCAATTTATAACATTTTTGACATGCATTTTTCTGGATATTTTTGTTGTTATTCTGTCTCTCACTGTTCAAATAAACCTACCATTAAAATTATAGACTGATAATTTCTTTGTCAGTGGGCAAACGTACAAAATCAGCAGGGGATCAAATACTTTTTTCCCTCACTGTATGTTTATAAGTGTAAAACCCCTCCGTATTCCTTATCTCCCCTAACCTTTGAAAGCTGCCCAGTCATGAGAGTGACGGGGCATGAACAGATTCATATGATGGGTTAGGAACTTGGCATGGGTGGGGGCTGTTTTGAAAGAAGAGAGAGTGGAGGCTGTTGCTCAACACTAATCCTATGCACTGGGGCCTTGCTAATTCTACTGTGGATGAGGAGACTTCCCTCGTACCTCTCTTTCCAACTTTCCTATCTCTTTGTTCTTCCGCCGCTCTGTCTTTTCCCTCTCTTGCCTTTCTCCTCTCTTCCTTTACTCCTCTCGCCTGTCTCTTTTCCCAGTCTCTCTCTCACTCTCTCTCCTCTCTCCTCTCTCTCTCTCTCTTCTCCCCCCCCATATGTTGTTGTCCCTGTGCTGTGCGTCGCTCCAACTCTTTGATTTACAAGTGTAATTCATGAGCTACTGCTGCCAAGGCTTCTGCTCCTTAAAAACCTTCCCACCGCTTGGGACTCCAACTGGCCTCTTCTACTCTCATCTCCTAAACACATACGCTGAGAGACACACACACACTTTTCATCTCCCGCATGCACACACACGCACACTCCCATAACTACCTAGATTATAGAGATTACATATAGACATTACATATGGAAGATTACAGGGACAATTGAACTGTTTAACGTAGGGGAAACTTCTAAGTGGAATTTGGGAAGTTTCAGTGAAAGAACAGTCTACTGTAGGTCTTATAAGACAACTTTGTAAGACACTTCTCTCCTGTCATTCAAGAGATGGCAAAAGATGACTTCATGGTACTCCGGAAGACAAAATTCTGAAATCAGCTGTGATGACCTGGTTTGATTTTTGATGGCTGTCTGTTGTTTACAGGGAGGGTGTTTGACCCTAACAAGCACTGTGGAGTCCAAGACCCCGAGAGCAAACGGTCCTGCACGCGATCACTCACCTGCAAGGTGAGATACACTGGCCTCTAACCTCTGACCTCTAACCTCACATCTCATTGGCTACACACCTTATTCTGACCATAAGTGCGCATTACGTTATTTTGCCTTGTGTGCTTTATTTTCCTTGATACCAGGGGAAACTAATTTAAGTCTCATTTAAATGTGTTTTTATTGCCCTTTTGTGTCCACTTATCTTTGTTATTATATTGTATATTATTATATTGTTCCAGACTCACTCCCTGATCCACCGACGGGCCGTCCCAGGCAGGCAAAAAGAGTTTGATATCCTCCTGGCGGAACACAAGGGCAGAGCGAAGGAGAAAGATAAAGCGGGAGGGCAGAGGAGGGAGTCACAGGGGGGCAGTCAGAGCACCKGGGCCAATGATACTACCCCCTCCACCCTGCCCCCCCACTGCCACAATGGCAGAACCGTCTCCACTCTCAAACTGCGGTGGGCCAATGCACACAGACCCAGGTAGGGGGCAGCACTGAGGCCAAAGTCAATGTATAGCTTCTATTCATTCAATGGAATCATACTTGTTAAATATTTTCAATATAGATGCTGTGTTTGCTGCTCAGTAATATTAGACCAAAGTTAGACCAAAGTTGCATATTTGTAAGACGTTCTACTGCGCTGTTGGAGCTAGTAACATAAGCATTTTCCTGTACCTTCTGTAACACCTGCAAATCTGTGTAAGCAACCAATTAACTTATTTGATTGTGAAAATCAGTCAGTTCAAACTCACACCACTAGGGGGTGCTGTATCCTACTGTTGATAGGAGAATCAGAATCAAAGTGAAACAAACCGATTTTGACACTTGTTAGTTTTGTAAGTCATGTTAGTGTCTAGTTCTAAACATGTTCTTACTTTCACTTTCTCTTCTCTTTCTTTCTTTCTTTCTTTCTTTCTTTCTGCCTGTCTCTTTCTTTCTCTCTTTTTCGTTCTCTCTCCCTCTCTGTGTGCAGGGTACCTGGTAGTGGGGGTGCTGCTCTCCTTTCCTCCACCCCCGTCCCCCCAGGCTCAACACAGGACCCCCCAGTCCCTGTCTGGCAGAGGGCAGGAGGGGACAGGGACGGTCGTCTGTCCAGTGATGAGGGCGACCCAGGAACACCAGATGACCCTGACATAGACGGAGACCGACCATCCTGCCACTACTCCCCTCACCACCCTCGACCACTGGGGGTATGTACCTGTACCCGTAGTCATTTAGCAGACACTCTTATTCAGGGTGACTTACAGGAGCAATTTGGGTTAAGTGTATTGTACCTATTTCTGTACCTGTCTACCCAACATTTAACATTAAGGTAGCTATGTGCAAAAATATGTACAGTTGAAGTCGGAAGTTTACATACACTTAGGTTGGAGTCATTAAAACTCGTTTTTCAACCACTCCACAAATGTCTTGTTAACAAACTATAGTTTTGGTAAACTATAGTACTTGTGCATGACACAAGTAATTTTTCCAACAATTGTTTACAGACAGATTATTTCACTTATAATTCACTGTATCACAATTACAGTGGGTCAGAAGTTTACATACACTAAGTTGACTGTGCCTTTAAATAGTTTGGAAATTCCAGAAAATTATGTCATGGCTTTATAAGCTTCGGATAGGCTAATTGACATAATTTGAGTCAATTGGAGGTGTACCTGTGGATGTATTTCAAGGCCTACCTTCAAACTCTGGTTCATCCTTGGGAGCAATTTCCAAACGCCTGAAGGTACCACGTTCATCTGTACAAACAATAGTACGCAAGTATAAACACCATGGGACCACGCAGCTGTCATACCGCTCAGGAAGGAGACGCGTTCTGTCTCCTAGAGATTAGCGTACTTTGGGGCGAAAAGTGCAAATCAATCCCAGAACAACAGCAAAGGACCTTGTGAAGATGCTGGAGGAAATAGGCACAAAAGTAACTATATCCACAGTAAAACGAGTCCTATATTGACATAACCTGAAATGCTGCTCAGCAAGGAAGAAGCCACTGCTCCAAAACCGCCATAAAAAAGCCAGACTACGGTTTGCAACTGCACATGGGGACAAAGATCGTACTTTCTGGAGAAATGTTCTCTGGTCTGATGAAAGAAAAATAGAACTGTTTGGCCATAATGACCATCGTTATGTTAGGAGGAAAAAGGGGGGTGCTTGCAAGCCGAAGAACACCATCCCAACTGTGAAGCATGGGGGTGGCAGCATCATGTTGTGGGGGTGCTTTGCTGCAGGAGGGACTGGTGCACGTCAGAAAATAGATGGCATCATGAGAAAGGAAAATTATGTGGATATATTGAAGCAACATCTCAAGACATCAGTCGGGAAATTAAAGCTTGGTCGCAAATGGGTCTTCCAAATGGACAATGACCCCAAGCATACTTCCAAAGTTGTGGCAAAATGGCTTAAGGACAACAAAGTCAAGGTATTGGTGGCCATCACAAAGCCCTGACCTCAATACTATAGAACATTTGTGGGCAGAACTGAAAAAGCGAGTGCGAGCAAGAAGGCCTACAAACCTGACTCAGTTACACCAGCTCTGTCAGGAGGAATGGGCCAAAATTCACCCAACTTATTGTGGGAAGCTTGTGGAAGGCTACCCGAAACATTTGACCCAAGTTAAATAATTCAAAGGCAATGCTACCGAATACTAATTGAGTGTATGTAAACTTCTGGCCTTCTGGGAATGTGATGAAAAAAATAAAAGCTGAAATAATCAGTCTCTCTACTATTCTTCTGACATTTCACATTCTTAAAATGAAGTGGTGATCCTAACTGACCTAAGACAGGGAATTTTTATTAGGATTAAATGTTAAGGAATTGTGAAAAACTGAGTTTAAATGTATTTGACTGAGGTGTATGTGAACTTCCAAATTCAACTGTATAATTTGTACGAAGGGTTTGTAAGTAATCACAAAATGTCAGCTGCTTCTAAAATATCTGTAAACAAATAAATGGTTGATAAACTACTTGTAAATCCTATATAAAGTGTTCCCTTATCTCTCAGTCTAACACCCAGACTGAAACCAACCCTAAACCCCTTCCCTAGAGCTGGGAAGATAAACCGAAAACTACCGACATGGACATTGCCCTCTTACCGAAGCATTTTGGTTACGTCTGTAATTTTCTGTGAATATGCTACACAATGCTTTTGTTCTAAAAGCGTCATTTTGTTAACTGTAATGTGCATTAACTTGCTTTCTGCATTGAAAGTACAGTATCTTCCCTGTCCTTGTTTCGTTGCCTGGTCTCACTCTCTCTCCCCACTTTGCGTGGAGGGACAGATGCATTCTGATAATCGCAAGCACTTTGAGCAACGTTTCAAAATGGAATTATGGGAAAACAAAGTTTTTAAATAGTATTTTACTGTAGTTAGAACATTCTCTGCTTTATGGCAGCATATATATTTTTCTTCTCAACTCTCAATATTGAGGAAATTACACCTTTCCAAACAGAGTATGTAATTGAGATGATTCGCTGGCGGAACGTGCCATTTGCAGTCAATACATTAAGTAGTCTATTGATGCCTACCAATGGAAAGCTTTTGTTGGACATTACATTTGCTGTTAGATCCTTTACATGGCTGTCTAGCAACAATATCATATATTTAGGTTTTAGCAATATAGATCATGTGTTTTGAGTTCCCACTTCCTCAAGTGGTAAATTATGTATCATATGTACAAAAAAAGGAGGCAGGCAAATGAATCTCTAAGAGCCAAAAATAAATCTGATCATTCTGGATCCTATTTCAAAGTATCCGTGCTTTCCCTGAACATGTTAGATGAAATAGCTGACTTCTTTCATGTCTGACTTGGCACTGTAAAACTAGATCCCTGCCCCTAATGGAAAGTTAAAAATAATAATAAATGAGTGCATTTATCGTTATCGAACCAAATGTAT
Organism: Salvelinus sp. IW2-2015; assembly: GCF_002910315.2. Taxonomy (NCBI): domain Eukaryota; kingdom Metazoa; phylum Chordata; class Actinopteri; order Salmoniformes; family Salmonidae; genus Salvelinus; species Salvelinus sp. IW2-2015. The sequence goes on along the minus strand of NC_036840.1, from coordinate 10,165,968 downwards.
CGTTAAATGACTTTATGTCAATATCTTCCAGCTCCACCCTCCCCCCCACACTATTTGTAGAGATTTGATTGTGTAAGCGATATGGAGGAAACCTCAGCCTGATGGTAATGCTTTAGAGCAATGCCTTAGTAATGGCTGCGGCGCTATTGCCATGTCACCGTACTGCTTGAAGTAGGGGTGTAACGATACACATATTCGTACTGAACCATTCGGTACGGACACCTCAGTTCGGTCCGCACTGTGAACACAAATGAATACATACAAATATTACAAAATTAGAAACACTAGGCCTATAGGCGATGATGTCTATGCTGCATTGCAGTCATACGCCTCTTTGAGTAAATCTGAGCTGAAAAGAAACCCCATTTCAGGCTATTCCGTTAAAACAAGCTATGCGCCAATTAAGATTTTAATTTTGATTAACGTGCGCATTTCAATGTGCTCTTTTGTGAGGCGCAGCCAGGAACTAGTTCTATAGTGGGGTCGATAAACCAGAATTGGAGGATCCTCCATCGTTTATATCTCCCGTTTGGGAACATTTTGGCTTCGTAGTAGATTACGTTAGCGATGGACATAGAGTTGTGGGTAAAACATTAACAGTATGTCGCCATGCTCAACGAGAATAGCCTATGCAGCTGCCAACACCTCAAATGTTGACAAATACGTTGACATCACCTCAGTATACCTCATGTAAGCAGCCCTTGGCAGCTGATTCTGACCGGGCCGAGGAAATTACAAGAGCGATAGGTAGGCTATGTTTATATTTTTTACAGTCTTTGGTTTATAGCCGCGGATATGCGCCTTTTTTCGGTGGTTGAAAATAGGGGGTTTCAGGCAGCACCTTGTGAAAGTGCCCGAGCCACATTACAAACTTCACTGCCACTGAAGGAGACAGTGTCATGGTGTGTTCGTAACCAAGATGGAAGTGGGAATTTACCACTCAAACGGCCCACCAACTGGTAATTACTTTATGAAACTCGTCTATCATCCTGATCTCCCCCTTCTCCCACATACTGACCTTTGACGTCACCTACTAAGGAAATGGCCTCTATAACAGTGTTTTTAGAAGTTAAATGCAACAACAAAACATTATTTAGAAAATGCAATCTATTTAATGTGGATTTGAACTGTATAACTGTATAATAGCTGTACTTTTAGTTTAGCCATTAGCCAATCTGCGTTTCTCAATGAGTTCAAATCACATGAATGCAGCCAACTGGTATTTACGACTTCACAACTGGTAAATTCCCATCTCCCACATGGCTACAAACGCCGCGTCAGAGTGGAAACCAACATAACAATCCTGTCACAACAGACAATACCAGAAACATTGTGAATGCTGAACATTGTGAATGGCATTTTAGTCTTCCCGCTGTCCCGAAACCGAACCGAACCGTGACCCCAAAACCTCAATGCGTACCGAACCATGGGTTTGGTGAACCGTTACACCCCTAGCTTGAAGCCATCCATACAGGCTGATTTGATCATTTTTTTTTTCTTCTGACTGTTAACCCCTCCCTCCGTGTCTCAGTGCTGTGCGTTCAACAGCAGGCTGATGGGACGTGGTCACTATGTGTTTGACCGGCGGTGGGACAGGATGAGGCTGGCGTTGCACTGCATGGTGGAGAAACATGTCAACGCTCAGATGTGGAGGTGAGGAAAGTGTGTACGTGTATTTATTGTACCAGCATAAATGATTTGTCGGCCCGTGTTCTGGGGCTCTGGGACCAACTCCAATGTATTTACATCCAGCTTTCGACTTCTGTGATGCTCTATGGAGAAAGTCAGTTCAGCTGTCTAGGGAAGACACACAGAGACTCATAGACACTATTAATAGGTGTGGAATGGCGGATGTTAGTATGACCTGGTTCTGCTGGGGCTCTGGCATAGGACATCAGCAGCCAGCTCATATTCTAGACAGAAATGTCTCTGAACCCCTGTAAATCTATAGGTATTTCATTATTGCTCTGGTTTTTCTAACGTCCCTGTCCTTTGCTGTGTTACAGAAAGGTGCCCCTGGCTGCTGAGAGCCCTCTCTCCCTCGGGAGCCCTCCTATCAGCACTCCCTCCCCCAGCTCTCTCACCTCTCCTCCCCCCCTCTCCTTCCCTCCCTCCACCAACGGAGCCTTCCCCCTTGGATCCTACTCCACAGCCTTCCCCCAGAATGCATCAGCAGCAGGGTTGTTTGGCGTCAGGGACCCCTCCCAGCCCGTGGCCCCTGTCTCCGCCCTAGGGAAACCCCGTAATGGCACTACCACCAAACCCATCAGGCCCCCAGGGGCCACTGGTGGCGCGGCCAAGAAGAGGAGGACCACCCTTCCACCTAGTTCTGACACTCTCAGGGGGAACAACAGCAGCTACCACACTCTGACTCCTACCCCCATGCTCCGCTCTGGCGTGCCCCCCCTTAGTGGTAGGAGAAAGACCTTAGGACACAGTGCCAGTGAGGTGGTGGTCAGGGCTGAGGACTGGTACTCCAACCCTGACCAAACCACCACCACACCCTACCCCCTCACTAAGGACCACCCCAGCCCCTTACCCCCTACTCCCAGCCCCCTTCCTCCTCCCAGCCCCCTGGCTTACGGAGGAGGGGTGGAGGGGAGAAAGAGGAGGAGCCCCAGTGCGTACAGAGGAGGAGGAAAGCCCAGTAAGACCAAAGCAGCAGCAGGGCTGGACGGCATCTTCAGGAGGAACAACACTGGACCTCTGGCCTCAGGCCCCGAGTCACCTCGACAGGTAAACACACCTAACTCACCTGGTTACTCACATGGTAATTCACCTCACTTGACAGCTGAAGTTACCTTGGCTCAAATAAAAATAGCCTGCCTCATATTTATTTTTACTGTCATGGATTATACAGATTGATGTCGTCTTTGGATATGGGTTGAGCTTGACTGTCAACTTGAATCTCCCTTTCTTGCCCTCCCCCTGCTCTTCCTCTCCCTGTATCTCTTTTTCCTCTTGCAGTCCAAGTTGCATCATTGACAATAACAGGAGACATGGACAGAATGTTGTGCGGCTGGACTAGTATCTGTGACCTTTGACACAATGTTAGTACCACAGGGCCCTGCCCTGTTAACAGTGATGTCACTCAGCACTGCACCTGTACCCATGAGGGATTCTGGGACTTGGAGTCATTGGTGGGTCAGAATGATTTGGCTCCTCCTCTCACACTGCCCATCCCATATTAGGATGTGTGGTCCCTCCCCAGAATCCCGCCCACACATTGATCAGCCAATGGGCGGTTCTGCAGAGGTAGTCTCCATGGTTACAGGGTGAAGCACTCAAATCAAGACACTCATCATCACAAACTGCCCTCTGAAAAGGGAACCTGCTTTAGGTTGGCATCTTTATCACCGCTCTACATGCATTTAGACATTTTGTTGTTGTAGTATCCCGTTCCTGTGTGGTCAGGTGACCAGGAAGGAATTCCCATGTCCAAAAACTTCCTCAGACAGACCTGTCTTGACAGCCCCAGCAGACCTCCACTCCTCACCACACACACCCTTCTCTCCAGCATGCCAGAGTTCAAAGTGCACTTACTCTCCTCCTCCTGGACTCCAGAGGCTACACACCAACCTGTCTGTCACACAAGGGAAGACTTTATACTGAAACTTTTTCATGAAATGTCTTTCAAAATAGGAAGAATTCAGGTTATCGAGGATTGTTTTTATTTTTCGTCTCAAATGTTGCAACACAGAGAGGACCGACACCCTAAATGGAAAAACTATGGTGTTAGGATTTTTTTATGTATAATAATTTATAATTTCTTAATTTTCTTACTGACCAGAGTAGAGCTACAGACAAATTATATTTGTATGTCAATTTTTTAAAAGTATTATTATTATCATAGTTGTTATTGTTGAAATGTGTACATATATTTTATTATTTTTATATTTATTATTAGTCTCCCATTACTAAAAGAACTCAAGCTAAAGTGTTTTACCCGCTTGGTGACATGTATTTTTAAGGGTCCTTTTTGCCGGCGGTTCTCCCTTTTCACACTTCTTCCAATGTTTCTACCTTTCAACATGACTTCTCTTTCTCTTCCCCTGGTCTCTGGTCTCTGACAGACTTGTATGTCTGCTTGATTGACGTGTACATTACAGAAATGTACATATGGCACTAGCCAACTCATTTTAATACCGCTGGTTCCACTGCAGTGTGTTCTTCTGTTCTGTCAGTGATAGACACTCTACAGGGACATCACTGACATGGGCTGCATCTCAATAGTCTAAAGTGGCCTCTTCTCCTCGTTTCCTCCTTCGTCTTTCCTCATCTGAAAACTAAGGTGTAGTTTAGAGCAACGTGGGGGTTGCCAACCAGGAATTTGACTTGCGTCTAGCGAGTTGTTGTGATAGGAAGTTACTTCAGATTATTTAGATGCGTTTTTCTGAACAGCGGCAGCGCCCCTACTGTTACATACATGGGGAAGTTCAGTGGTTGCCTGAAGGAAGAATAATGCTTTTTCAGATCTTCTCTTTTGCACTTTTTCCTCATATGCCCAGATCGTTAATCTACTTCTATTTCTATAGATATTTGCTTCCCACCAAGTATGAACTCTGGGGTGTGAAGACACGCACAATCAAGACGACTTTGTTTATTRTTTTTTATGAACTTGGATAATGTTCTTTCATTTTCTTTCACTTTGAAAATGTCGACGGTTTTGTAGATTGGAAAGAAGAAATCTAATGTATTCCCTTTTTAGATGGAATTGTAAGGCTGCAAAATGCGAAGACTGTGCAAGGGGTGTGTAGACTTTCACTAGGCACTGTATATATTTGTAAAGGTGTTTTGTCAACAACAGTAAATATGAAGACTAGGCCTGTATTCCTTGTGACTTCAATCCCCTTTATAAACCAGTGTACTTTAGGCTACAGTGTAGGCCAGGGCTATTCAACTCTTACCCCATGAGGTCTGGAGCCTGCTGGTTTTCTGTTCTCCCTGATCATTAATTGCACACACCTGGTGTCCCAGGTCTAAATTGGTCCCCGATTTAGATGGGAACAATGGGGAAAATGCATTGGAACTGGCTTTGAGGTCCAGAGTTGAGTTTGAAAGGTGTAGGCTATCTGAATCTCAGACAAGGTTATTTTGTCAATTTTATTTTGACAATTTTACTGAATGTGTCTGTCTCCATGGCTAAGGGAAATCACAAACACTGTAGGTCTGCATGGTCCAGGGAGAGGGGCTGGGAAAAGGAGGTACAGTGGGGGAATGTTTCTAAGCCTGCTGTTTGTCTTCAGACCCTGTCTCTGCAGAGGTGCACACTCTTCCAAGTCCTTAGGCCCTCACCTGCAGCACTCCATATTTCTGTAAGTGCTCGTAGGTGAAAGTATTGTGTCTTTTCACCATCTCGGATGACCTCCGACACACTCAAATGACTTGTATATGCTCGCTTTCTGCTCGTGGTCAATGTCGATGGCATGTAACTTCTCCCAACATAGTATTAGGCCTACATAATACATATCAGTGTAGAACTCATCAATTACAAGTTACTGTTCAATCACCGAAAATGTGTGCACTACTCCACTGGTTGGTCAGGTCTGGAGCCACCAATGCCCCTCTCCAGTCATTTAGGTAAGCAAACGGCACGTGACTGACTAGGTATTATTCCTGAATGTTAACTTTGCCTCTCCTCTCCTCGCTATTTTTACTGCGGATACGTCGTCTAATTGAACTCGTGTCCTTCGCTCCTCGTCTTCTCAAAACCCGTTGGATAAGAAAGCCAGAGGTCCCGCCCATCTGACCTTCTCCTCCAATGGGTTTTGATAATGACGGCAGGAGAGAGGACACGAGGAGTATGCAATTGAGGTCTTCCCTACGTGTTGGTCTGAAATGGCACGCTGTTCCCTGTAGTGCACTACTTTTGACCAATGCCCTAATATAAGTGCCCTGGTCAAAACAAGGGCACTGAATCGGGAAATACAGTGCCTAAGTAGTGCACTATAGGGAATGACGCAGACTTGAATGGACTAGTGGTTCAGTGCAGTCTCCTTACTACTCACCCAGGACATGGATGTCTCTCTGTAAGTTAGGCCTTATTTTTGTATTCACTGTAAATAAAGCAGAACCAGGTTCTTGTCGAGGTCTTACTATGAAATGGTCACTGGTTCACCATATCAGTCCGTGGTGGCGTCCATCATGTGCTTTCTACTCCTGGGTGACTCTTTTATCCTGTTGTCCCCATGGTGTTATCGACACGTTTAGATGTGTATTTTCAGGTTTGACTATGTTTTGGATAAAAAAACAATTATATATCAAATCATTTTTTAACCTGCTGTTTTGTCCTGTCCCTTCTTGATGGAATAAATCCACCCAGGTGCATGATTCAGCATAGCAGGATAGTAATTCCATGGGAGAATCTCAATTTCATACTCATAGCATCCTCTCTCCTTGCCTCCTCAATACCCATTGGATAATAAGTCAGATGTCCCACCCCTCTGACCTTCTCCTCCAATGGGTTTTTAGGAGGAAACGCGAGGACGCGAGGAGTATGCAATTGAGATTTCTTTGTTTCCCGTGGGGTAAAGATGTACACAATTAATTATGCCTGAAAGAAGAACAGACACCCATACATTTCCCTTTACTTGAATTAGTCCTCTGTACACTTGCAAAGTCAATTCCCCTCATTCCTGCAGGGGTGGCACTTTAAAGGCCCACCTAATATAAAATGTATGGATTGTGCCACATGGACTGGAGCAGTGAGTAAAGACCAAAAGTGGGTGTAGTACTGATGTTTAGGGTATCTTTGAGTCCCCTTGTACACATGACCACAAACTATCACTTGGTATACAGTCTAGTAGGTGAGCCAGAATCCGTTTTGGAACCAGACCTGATCATTATGTCGGTGAACAAACACTGGCGTCTGAGCTGTGTTGAGCAGGGAGCATCCTTCCGTTCGTAATATATTGAGTGAACAACAAGTCCTGGTGTGTAGGGATGGCTACTACAGAGCTGTGTTCATCCTATTCTTCACAGTAGCCTATCCATCCACCTGTAAAAAGTTCTGCTTTTATAGACTGTGTAGCAACAGGTGCTGCCTCATCGCAAGAATTGGTAGGCTTGCTGGAAGGCCTCATAAGAGCCTTTTCTATTCACTTTTAAAATCATATATTTGTGTGTTGTCGAGTGGTTATTATAGCAACACAGACAACTAGCGCTACAAAATGTCAAAAAGCTGTCAGTAGGTTAAATGGCAAAGGCAGCTTGCATGTAAGTGATGACATAAAAGGTTTCCAACACTATGCAGCATGTCAATGAATTCAGAGGGCTTTCCCCCCCATCGCAAACAGCATTCTTATGATAATAGTTTAATGCTGGTCCTTTGGTTAATTGTCTGGCCGATAGCGGTGGCCACCTTTTGTTGTATTTCTCACTGGGCCTAGAGGACAGGGTCTGGTCTCGGGGATTATAACTCAAGAGGTCTACTCAAATACCACAACAACTATATTTTTCAGAAGCCCCAATTTGTGGGCTATGCAAGAAGTTGGTTCCAACTACTTTTAAACTAGGTATTAATACTATATTACGTGGACATTGGCTAAACAATATTTAGGCCAATAATACCTGTTAAATAATGTCTAAAACTCACATCACATGGTGAGATATTGCTGGCCTACAGCCATAGCTTTTAGGCCTATGTTTGAATGATTAGCGTAATATTATTGATATTTATGAGTTAATTAAGCAATAAAGCATGAGGAGGTGTGGTTACCAACATAATTAGAGAAGTCAAAATAAATGTGGCCAATATACCACGATGCAGTGCGGAGTGCCTGGACACAGCCCTTAGCTGTGGTATATTGGCCACATTTATATTTACTTCTCTAATTATGTTGGTAACCAGTTTATAATAGCAATAAGGCACCTCTGGAGTTTGTGGTAGATGGCCAATATACCATGGCTAAGGGTTGTATCCAGGCACTCCAAATTGCGTCGTGCTTAAGAACAGCCCTTAGCCTGGTATATTGGCCTTATACCACACCCCCTCATGCCTTATTGCTCAAATATACCATGGCTGTCAGCCAATCAGCATTCAGGGCTCGAACCACCCAGTMTATAGTGAATAATAGAAAATCTTTGCGCAAATCTTCGTGGCATTAGGCCTAGAGTGCACTGTTTGCCATGTCCACATTTTTATTCAGCACGTGATTAGCTAGGCGACACTTTCGGCGTTCACGACAGATTGCGGTAACATAGCAACAAAATGCTGCAGCACCTGCGAGATGGCATTCCATGGAACCTGTGAGTAGCCCCGTCTCTCCACCTATCCTAGCTCMTCACTATTAAGCACACTAGAACATTTAATGCTGAAAATCATATTTTKCTAAATGAATTCACAACTGTTGTAYAAACTTTATTACATTTTATCAACATTTTATCAATCCATATGGGTAAGCTATTTGMCAAGGTTGCTTGTATGCCAAAATTAATCTTGGCTATCCATAAAAACAAAAATTCAGACTGTGTGCCGGCAACCTGGACACAGGGGTAGACGTAACATAGTAAAAGTACATCTGAAACACTTCAATTAGTATGATATGTTACTTTTCATCAGTGGAGGTTAGTGGGAGGAGCTATAGGAGGAGGGGCTCATTGTAATGGCTGGAATGGAATTAATGGTACGGAGTCAAACGTGGCCATTGCAATGATCCCGTCCTCCTATAGCTCCTCCCACCAGCCTCCACTGAGTTTTATATAGAATGTATTAATTTGTGGATGTCCATCATCCCTTTCTTACAACATATTACACATTTTCAATTCATACATTATGTTACGAATTTGCTAAATGTATGATGTTGATGTATGATGATGTTACGAATACCAATTAGTTGTAGCTAACGTTAGCTAGGTGGCTAATGTTAGCTAGGTGGCTAATACTAATGTTAGCTAGGTGACTAATGTTAGCTAGGCTAGGGGTTGGGGTTAAGGTTAGGAGTTAGGTTAAAGGGTTAAGCTTAGGGGAAGGGTTAGCTAACATGCTAAGTAGTAGAAAAGTAGATTTAAAGTAGCAAGTAGTTGCAAAGTTGCTAATTAGGTCAAATGCTAAAGTTGTCCTTGATGAGATTCAAACACGCAACCTTTAGGTTGCTAGATTATCCTGTTATATGCGCACCCATCCACCCCGACCAACCAGACCATTATTTTTTGCCTTAAGTAACCTTCTGTTTTATGTCAAAGTACCAAACATAACATATCACACTAATTTGAGTCTCCCGGATTTAGGATTTACTATGTTATGTCTAGTCTATGAGACCAGGCTGGTGCCAATGCTGGACATGCGTTATTGCAACCAATATTAACATATCACTACAATTCATAATCTGCATTGACTAATTGTAGCTATGCTATAGGACTACTTATTCAATATGAAAATATAGGCTTATCTAATAGGCTACTGGAATGTTCTAGACTAAACTTAAAAAAAAATAAGATAAGATTATTAAAAGGGCTGTAGATGATGCGTTCTTTAGGGGAAATCCTGTCTTCCTGTGTATCAAGGGAAATGTTGAAATATATAAATGTATCATTATTATAATATAGGCCTATCTTATCACATATGAAAGTCATTTATTTGATCCTTAATGAAACAAATTAATCACTGGATAGACTACTCGTTCACTTCAACCCGCAGGTGAACAATTGCAGGTTGGGTTTTGGTGGCAAGATAAATAACTTAGATTTATTGAAATAAATGTATTTTTTCTCAAAATTGTGGCATTGTTCTGTTTGCCCTACCATTAAATAAACTCCAAACACAGAAATTATAAATGGCCATGGGGAAACATTTCKAACAGTTCCAAATCGCCAGTTTATTCTTTACATTCTGCTTTAGCGTTTTACGACTTTTCCCAAGGAATAATGCACTTCTAACAACGATAAGAATGCGCGGAAGAGAACAAAACGAGCTAACGTTTCGGTTTAATTTGTGTGTCCTGGATTCTGGAAAGCCTGTGCGCGCGCTTAGTAAATGGAGCACTAAACGGCCTGAATTTGGCAACAGTGTTCCTCGATCACGGGGGGTCAACTATTCCTCTCCTACCCCCCAAAGTGCCAACGACACTGGCATTTATAAAGAAAAGTAGAAGTGCTGCACCTTTGCGCAGCGGCCGCCTTTAGCTGAAAGGTCTCCTCTGAGTGCACAAAGGCAGCTGCTGGAGGAACTGTTCAGCGCGAGGGAGCGAGCCGAGCGCTGAGAGGCGTAATAAACAARCTCCGGCTAGCTACAGACAGGGACGCGGACTCGAAGTAGCTCCCCGGCCCAAGCCCGTAGCTTTACTCAGTGAAACCGGATTCCATCGTCAGGTTAAGACTTCTACAGGTAAGAACTATTCTTAACACATTTATATTCGCCCTAAATGTCTGATCGAAGACCTGGAACGCGTTATGGAAGCGTAAAAGCCCTCGCCTTGGCTCCCCGAACGTGGTTGTTTTTGCAGAAAATGGCGTCATCSTTCTCTTGTTCTGCCTGTCCATGGAGGGGAGAGGAATTGGTTTCGGCGACTCAAACTCGCCCTTAAATAATATTTCCAGGYKKTCAAATACGATGATAGTTACAACTAGATGTATTTAMTCATATTTCATTGRTAKAATTWMATTTGTTGGTAAAATCTAGTCGTTATAAAGACGCGCAAAGCCGGAAGGGTCACCGGTCTGTGCGCCAAGCTGCTTCTTGGAAAAGGTGGCACWGAGCCGCAAAGCGCAGSGTTTTACATTCGTAATATCGTCCKCTCGGGAGAGTCTTTACAAAGCCAAATATCTGAGAGWGGTTTAGGGATTTCCCTAKGATGGTGATGGATGTGTTTATGTGAGTGTTGTACGTTCTCTTTGTATTTATTTTGTCTGGGTTAGCCCGTTTTTACGCCGCACTCCCCTGCCATGCTGCAAAATGTAGAAGGGGCCTCTCTTTTACGGCTTGAAAGGTGCATTTTGTACTTGGCTTCTGCTTTGATCAAGTTAAGCTGGTCTTTTGTTGCTCAAAATACTGGCGTTTTGAGGCTGACAATATAACCGTGTAAAGGAGATTTTCGGGGATAATGGGGCAATGCAAATCGTGCCATGAGAACGGTAAAKTGRCCTGCGCRCTGGCTRCCAGATTGCCAYTGAGGACAGKCTGAATAAAATGGTCCTTTGGAKKYTCACGTAGTTAGCACAAAACTGGGGAAGTTCAGTGCTGCGCAACGATATGCTGCTTTGCACATATCTATGGAAGRCCATTCKCACAATGTCAACAGGCSMKCTARRWRKWKAWYKWGKRYWSWWASTKKMKKAAWYRWYWRASWWWCRRAAYWRSWWRWGWRWKMAWYRRYWCWRWWTYWGWTSYGKRWKRAWWWKMKAARATTMWGAMAMYCRWASWTYAKWRWWRWWMWTYYYWRWCTASGRRMARATWMSYWKWMWTWSRRRKRKRKSMKRSKRRCWWAYYWWYWAWWGTRYRATWSWCASYWKKYSRGSWMWGYWYRYMMMWYWTMTWRWYSYMSYMCKYRKYTAGTASHYCASCKCRSSWGVWSKAYYMRASYMWMAWKTMRCWRSRTSWKGYSRWSYMWWTTRWKACCWMSMKRSRTTSYGRMWRRYYWCCAYRGKRCTWWCKYRTASMSMWRSKKKSKMKMWYKYGKMKYCKMAMMTSCTSCRSKWSWGMMAGGKYKACKMAYRTWSSRKWYARRRSYMASSCAAYRRMWASMYMYMYAKARWSRWYWKKKTKYWWMMWYYYWKWGWTRTYMWWYMYKWWRYARMGMYKKASAGTTTTWTWRMYARRAMGWRYMYWSRWYRWMTTMTTRTAKTCWGGMCKRWWMMMWMYWRYKAWRRWTTKWAWSSSRSTCAYWRMYSYYRWYKKWRYTACWWYWRSKRYTRKAWRWMKWMRKAKKWWMMAKRTYWTRYMAWGWKRTWTASARWMWRAAAMYYACWAKWYMMYKYWRRMMKKKARAYAKKMAYKKYYKRMSAYRTMGKRWWWWDKASMYKRYSYMRWMSWWSYRSTWMYCKTTTMRAWMTGWAYAMMWAYWSWWAKWSWKWSKSKWRYRRATRYRMMMMYTMMWMWRWMWKRKATRKKWKWRWWTBAWTTWYAAWTGWKRYMGTKMKSMWYSCKMKSKKAGRTWYAYTWWYKARKWAAYRRYWYRMMMYMMGMTGMTWGRTYSSMMTGMTWMRWYTKKSRACRSYSRYSYCYRKYARMRKARTTCWARMRCWWMTDMYTMRWYSMTSAWRMRAARWWCYTTSAWWRWKSSWGMYWYRYKKSWMMYMSWYYSRMAKYSMRSAWRYYARTGWYSKKSKSMWGYKAWWMRYRYKGYSWWYWCAYRRRAYWCWAKASMASYSTASMRTYRRCRYTCRRWTCWMTMCWWTMSMTTRWYTWRWWTYTWTMWWARRAAARCAAAWSWYYWGWGYRAAYMKKKAMSRSASKWMWCCTTTSSTMSMSMSSRMGCRSTGCTGWMCRSWMCWKWGRAYKMWGYWMYYAWMSYKKWCYCSARYCWARAKWWSAAYWAAKYWYWCKTWTKRAAWKTKWYRAWYAWKKYWKWCAWKARMTTMWRYGYYSRKTSTCTRWKAAWGKTYAMWTGMWAYAKMRKAAAWAAKWWKAKWMYMRMMCYMMWYTYYYSMMRRWTAWKWKTSMMRKSKTMSSMWYWRCAKRMYWSRWTKYKCAKWWWATMWWWWMGCYKKRSTMMWYRWYWRYRTWYGYSACWWWRYGKMWAYASWGRASYCAATWKAGMWRWCAMMRAMSKKWWRWTKSGYSKSRWKYMAMGSRRTWRMWKTGAARSRYYWKKKKASRWKKASWKKMKTSRKRKGMSWSCRMSKTSKMRRSRYMSAYKYRGRKYSKYYSWMSWMGKRWSCAMAMYTSSKWYTWWAMRGKSYTSWCRSMKRTMRSASYRSRRMWYMACASKMCMWKWYYGWSKSKMGWMMSARWMCMSYRCGWRRMCYKWGTYMRYMYRRYWMTGMYKCAWCARKTMCAKYYSYTKYSWARATCCYKACWMMKRACRMSKSSSYRWSGRWCWSGYTGSKKAKWWRAWRWYKRRGYGRTYSKSKYMMAWMSKACYAWRCCTKKKWRAYTYRMCWGYCTYMRSGCWATWGGCWMKGKSASWRRMSKCWGYYSGSMMGSYGGTCCTCACCAGACATCACCGGCAACAACGTCGCCTATGGGCACAAACCTACCGTCGCTGGACCAGACAGGACCGGCAAAAAAGTACTCTTCACTGACGAGTTGCGGTTTTGTCTCACCAGGGGTGATGGTCAGATTCGTGTTTATCATCGGAAGGAATGAGCGTTACACCGAGGCCTGTACTCTGAAGCGGGAATGAGGTGGATGGTCCATCATGGTCTGGGGCGGTTTGTCACAGCATCATCGGACTGAGCTTGTTGTCATTACAGGCAATCTCAATGCTGTGCGTTACAGGGAAGACATCCTCCTCCCTCATGTAGTACCCTTCCTGCAGGCTCATCCTGACAAGACCCTCCAGCATGACAATGCCACCAGCCATACTGCTCATTCTGTGCGTAATTTCCTGCAAGATAGGAATGTCAGTGTTCTGCCATGGCCAGCAAAGAGCCCGGATCTCAATCCCATTGAGCACGTCTGGGACCTGTTGGATCGGAGGGTGAGGGCTAGGGCCATTCCCCTCAGAAATGCCCGGGAACTTGCAGGTGCCTTGGTGGAAGAGTGGGGTAACATCTCACAGCAAGAACTGGCAAATCTGGTGCAGTTCATGAGGAGATGCACTGCAGTTCTTAATGCAGCTGGTGGCCACACCAGATACTGACTGTTACTTTTGATTTGGCCCCCGCCACATTATTCCATTTCTGTTAGTCACATGTCTGTGGAACTTGTTCAGTTTATGTCTCAGTTGTTGAATCTTGTTATGTTCATACAAGTATTTACACATGTTAAGTTTGCTGAAAATAAACACAGTTGACAGTGAGAGGACGTGTCTTTTTTTGCTGAGTTTATGTATGATCTACTATATCAAAATGTTGATGTAGGTAGGTCTATCGTGACATTTTTAGGTAGTAGACGTTTAAAAAATGTTTGGTGGCGTGAATGGTTTTCCATACGTATCGGCAGCTGCTGAAACCACCTGTGTTTCGCCACAATATTTTTGGGCGAACCTTTTGTAAATACTTGGGGACTCTTGGAGAAAAGAGCACACAATACAGTATTCATGCAGCCCTTTATCCGGGCGCTCGTATGGTCTATGTATGAATGAAGTCCCAAGTTCCACTCGCTGGCTGCCCTGCCCTGCCCTCCTCTAACGTCAGCTGCATGCGTCCTAGCAGAACGTAGCCAAGTGCTGGCTAACATAGATCCATGTTTAGCGAAGTCACTATAAGTCGCTGTGTCATTTCACGTGTTTTGTTGATTGGGCCATCATATTCAAAACGTAACAATATCCACACTGGCTACTGCACCCGTTCTCTCTCGTTGCACAATTTATTAAGTTGGTCTGGCGAGTTATGCAACGAATCCTAACATAATATGCTGGCTAGTGGCTACTGGCATCTGCACGGAGGGGAATGTTATAGTTTTAAATGCGGGGTGAATAGTCATCCAGCCACATTGAATTAGATCTGTCAAGTTTGCAAATCACCAGTGGCATTTGCGTCACAGCCCGCGGCCCTCGCACGCCCATGGGATATGGTGTTGCTAATGGAGACTGCTACCCGTTGAAAGATAACTGTAAACCCAAACGCTAAACAATCAATGCGCGCTCGCTAGTGGAGACGAGTTGGAGATGTTATGGAACAGTGTAGGCATCGTTTTATGGTATTTTCTTTCACGGAGTCGCAACATTTCTTCCTCATTGCGTGGAATGCGTAAGGGGATGGTGGCTGGCTGGCTCGCAGGGACTTTTGTTAATCAGTGAGAGCAGTTCACTTCGTCCTTCACGTTTGACAACACATTGTGGCCATTGTGGAGTTGCTGGTGTCGATATCTCGCGACTTCTCAAAATATGGATATATTTTTCCACTGTATGGTAAACGTACCAAAACATTTTGTTCGACCGTAAAGCTCTTACGAATAGCGCACGCAATAAATACTCGAGAATGAATCATAAAAACAAAGCATCCTTTCAGATTAAAGCGGGGGAAACGCTGTACCATTTCTGGTTTCATCCCGAGTGGGGCGTATTATRCAACTGAACGTTTGGTTTTGTTATTGCGCCACGTTGGGCACTGCGCATGTTAGTTACACTTGTCTAGGGTAATTTTCTGCTTTCAAACAAGAAGTAGTATTTCATTTTTTTTCTCATTGACAAATGAAAATCATCTGAATGCATTTTAATTTGACAGTATTTAGCTTGTGGAGATGAGGGTTATATTTAGGTTATGTTGGGTTATGATTTGAAAGTATAGGCCTAAACAGTGCCCACTTTGGAAACTGATTTCTAGCCCATTTAAAGAAGACTAGCCGAGGGCAAGAGAAACTATGCCTATATAATGCTATTATGATGTATATTTTTGGTCTAATTCTTCTTCAGATTCATTACAATGACCAGGAGAGGGTTACATAACAAGTGAATGTAAACATCCAAGCCCAGCCTATTGTTATTGTTAGACAGGATTTAGATTGATTAAGTTGAGAATCACTCACTGTAAGGGCAGACCTGCGTTATGGTGTGCTGGTGGTCTGTCTAGTCTAGTGGGTGTGTTTATGGGGGCAGCAGCCAGTCTCCATGTGAGGTTATGGTGTCTCACACTGGTTACGACGTGAACAGAGCGCATCCGGTCTTTGTTCCAGCACTTATAAACTCATCCCTTACACATAGAAATAATTGCTGTGAACTTTTCCGTAATTTCTTCATTCAATTATTTTCACTTCCTACTGCCTAGCAGGAGTCCTGTGCAGGTGTGGGTTCAGTACTTTCACAGCAGTGTACATCTTATTAACCAACGTTAAAGGGGCAATCTGCAGTTCAAATAATGACAAATCAATGACCCCCGCCACTGATTTGGTAAATAGCTTAGGGATGGGGGTGGAGAAATGTAACCCTTCTTAAAATCATAAACAGAGCTATGGGTGCAAGGATTGACCATCCATGAGAACAACATGTTTTAAAGTTTAACCATGTTTTGAGGCAATACGGTGTTGGTCTGCAAATCATTGTTTACTAGCAAAGGAGTAAAACAAGCTTATATTTTGAGTTCTGATGGGGTAAGACAATTCGGCTAACTTATGCAGCATTTATGAGTTATATTCTTCAAGAATCAATGGGACGGTGGCATGTCATGAATTTAAAAGTTTWAAAAAAATTGACGTAGCAATCACAGATTTACCCTTTAAATGACTCTCTTGTGAGTTTGTTCTGGTAGCAGTGTATGTCTCTACAGGCCCACTGATAAATACTCATATTACCTGAGTAGGAACAACTACTTCTGTTTCTGTCTCCATGGAAACGCCTGAGCGTGTTACCAAGTCTTCATCATCAGGTCACCTCTCTGATGATAGCTGCATGTTTTCTGATTGAGCCTCACAACATTGGATTGACTCAATTTATACCCGGCCATTCTGTCTGATCCACTCAGAGAGCATTACCACTGAACTCTTCATTGAACATGCTCTTGAATTTCTCCCCGCTCTGAAACTGCGATGACCATCTTCCTCCCTATGAATTAGGCTAGGTTTGGAAGAATAGAAATCTGAAAACTAGTTTTGATCATATCTGTGCAAATTGAGGACAGATACACCGACTTAACCAAAACATTTGCAAAGTGCCTTACAGTAACCTAAAGTGAGTCAGCAAGCACTAGTACAGTGACCAGGAAAAACGACCTGGAAGGAAGACACTTTGAGAGGAACCAGACTCACGACAGGGGGGTTGACTCTTCAGGCATTAGTGCCAGAATAAAATAGTTACTGTGGCATCTTCTTTGACGACTTCCAAAACATGGACTTTGTCACCATCTGGTGGTCAATACGTGGTACAGTCAGAGACGGTACCGTAAATCAACTTCACAGTGCATTGAAAATATAATGTGTGTGTGTGGGTGGGTATATGGGTTGGGCAGTTTCTGATAGAGGCACACACACACACATACTTTTTTCTTTGAATAATAAACTCAGAAAAAAATGAAATGTCCTCTCACTGTCAACTGCGTTTATTTTCAGCAAACTTAACGTGTGTAAATATTTGTATGACCATAACAAGATTCAACATCTGAGATATAAACTGAAAAAGTTCCACAGACATGTGACTAACAGAAATGGAATAATGTCTCCCTGAACAAAGGGGGGGTCAAAATCAAAAGTAACAGTCAGTATCTGGTGTGGCCACCAGCTGCATTAAGAAATGCAGTGCATCTCCTCATGGACTGCACCAGATTTGCCAGTTCTTGCTGTGAGATGTTACCCCACTCTTCCACCAAGGCACCTGCAAGTTCACTGACATTTCTGAGGGGAATGGCCCTAGCCCTCACCCTCCGATCCAACAGGTCCCAGACGTGCTCAATGGGATTGTGATCCGGCTCTTCGCTGGCCATGGCAGAACACTGACATTCCTATCTTGCAGGAAATCACGCACAAAACGAGCAGTATGGCTGGTGGCATTGTCATGCCGGAGGGTCATGTGAGGATGAGCCTGCAGGAAGGGTACCACATGAGGGAGGAGGATGTCTTCCCTGTAACGCACAGCGTTGAGATTGCCTGCAATGACAACAAGCTCAGTCCGATGATGCTGTGACACACCGCCCCAGACCACGACGGACCCTCCACCTCCAAATAGATCCCGCTCCAGAGTACAGGCCTCGGTGTAACGTTCATTCCTTCCGACGATAAATGCGAATCCGACCATCACCCCTGGTGAGACAAAACCGCGACTTGTCAGTGAAGAGCACTTTTTGCCAGTCCTGTCTGGTCCAGCCACGGTGGATTTGTGCCCATAGGCAACGTTGCTTCCGGTGATGTCTGGTGAGGACCTGCCTTACAACAGGCCTACAAGCCCTCAGTCCAGCCTCTCTCAGCCTATTGGGGACAGTCTGAGCACTGATGGAGGGATTGTTCATTCCTGGTGTAACTCGGGCAGTTGTTGTTGCCATCCTGTACCTGTCCCGCAGGTGTGATGTTCGGATGTACCGATCCCGTGCAGGTGTTGTTACATGTGGTCTGCCACTGCGAGGACGATCAGCTGTCCATCCTGTCTCCCTGTAGCGCTGTCTTAGGCGTCTCACAGTACGGACATTGCAATTTATTGCCCTGGCCACATCTGCAGTCCGCATGCCTAAGGCACGTTCACGCAGGTGAGCAGGGACCCTGGGCATCTTTCGTTTGGTGTTTTTCAGGGTCAGTAGAAAGACCTCTTTAGTGTCCTAAGTTTTCATAACTGTGACCTTAATTGCCTACCGTCTGTAAGCTATTAGTGTCGTAACGACAGTTCCACAGGTGCATGTTCATTAATTGTTTATGGTTCATTGAACAAGCATGGGAAACAGTGTTTAAACCCTTTACAATGAAGATTTTTATGAATTATCCTTGAAAGACAGGGTCCTGAAAAAGGGACGTTTCTTTTTTTGCTGAGTTTAAATGAAGACTTGGAAGTGTGCTGACAGTCAGGCAGGTGGATGTGATGGATGGAACTGCACTAGCCTGGGACCACCACTAGAGGGAGGTATTACCTCTATTTTCACCTCTGACAGCATCTAAACATCGTTTGGTGATGGAGGAAAACACACACACACACACTGGAACATGGGCTCCTTCCAGTGTTGTTGCAGGTGTTTGGGTAGAGAGAGAGCAGCATGGTGAAGGCCTAATCCGCTCCGAGGAAGACCTCTCAGCAACACACTAAGGTAGAGACAAGACCAGTTCCCTCCCTCAACCCCAGTATATATCCTACCAGTAAACAGTCCTAGTAGCACCCCAAAGATGTACTATCCCCACCTCTCCTAAACAATAGTCCCTCACTCCTAGTGTACTATTTTTATATTCTGACTCCCAATCTACACACACCTGCTTCTATTGTATACCCACTCTCAGGAGTGTCCTCTCAGTGGTACCATCCCCGCACTCCTTCCTGTTTCCAGCCCACTGTCTGTCTGTCCCTTTTCCTCTTCACAGCGTCTGTCATACAGTAGTTAAATACAAACAGTCTTCCTCACTGTTTACTCATCAATCAGTGAGTGAGCTGACAAGTTCTCTCTCTCTCTCTCTCATCAGAAGTACAGTGCCGTCAGGAAGTATTCACACCCCTTTACTTTTTCCTATATTTTGTTGTTACAAAGTGGGATTAACATGGATTTAATTGTAATTTTTTGGGGTCAACGGTCTACACAAAATACTCAACTGCAATACGTTTATTGCAAATTAATAAAAAATAAAACACTAATATATCGTGATTAGATAAGTATTCAACCCCCTGAGTCAATACATGTTAGAATTTTGGCAGTGATTACAGCTGTGCGTCTTCCAGGGTAAGCCTCTAAGAGCTTTGCACACCTGGATTGTACAATATTTGCACATTATTTTTTTAATTCTTCAAGCTCTGTCAGGTTGTTTGTTGATCATTGCTAGACCACCATTGTCAAGTCTTGCCATAGATTTTCAAGCTGATGCTGATTTTAATTCAAAACTAAACCACCCATGAACATCTTGGTAAGCAACTCCAGTGTAGATTTGGCCTGTTTTAGGTTATTGCCCTTCGGAAAAGGTTCCTTCGTCGCCCAATGTCTGGTGGAAAGCACATTGAAGCAGGTTTTCCTCTAGAATTTTTCCCGTGTTTAGCTGTGTTCCGTTTCTTTTTAACCTAAAAAAACTCCCTAGTCTTTGCCAATGACAAGCATACCCATAACATAGCCACCACCATGCTTGAAAATATGAAGAGTGGTACTCAGTGATGTGCTGTGTTGTTTTCCCCCAAATATAACGCTTTGTATTCAGGACAATAAGTTAATTTCATTGCCACCTTTTTTGCAGTATTACTTAAGTGCCTTGTTGCAAACAGGATGCAGGTTTTGGAATATTTGTATTCTGTACAGGCTTCCTTGTTTTCACTCATTTAGATTGGTATTGTGGAGTAACTACAATGTTGTTGATCCATCCTCAGTTCTCTCAGATCATAACCATTAAACTGTTTTAAAATCACCATCAGCCTCATGGTGAAATCCCAGAGCAGTTTCCTTCCTCTCAGGCAACTGAGTTAGGAAGGATGCCTTTATCTTTGTAGTGACTGGGTGTATTTATACAGTGCCTTGCAAAAGTATTAATCCCCTTGGTGTTTTTGCTATTTTGTTGCATTACAAACTGTAATTTAAATTGATTTTTATTTAGATTTCATATAATGGACATACACAAAATATTCCAAATTGATATAGTGAAATGAAAAATAAAAACTTGTTTCAAAAATTCAAAACAAATTCAAAATGGAAAAGTGGTGAGTGCATATGTATTCACCCCCTTTGCTATGAAGCCCCTAAATAAGATCTGGTGCAACCAATTACCTTCAGAAGTCACATAATTAGTTAGATTGCGCACGTGGACTTTATTTAAGTGTCACATGATCTCAGTGTATATACACCTGTTCTGAAAGGCCCCAGAGTCTGCAACACCACTAAGCAAGGGGCACCATCAAGCAAGCGGGACCATGAAGACCAAGGAGCTCTCCAAACAGGTCAGGGACAAAGTTGTGGAGAAGTACAGATCAGGGTTGAGTTCTAAAAAAATATCAGAAACTTTGAACATCCCACAGAGCACCATTAAATCCATTATTAAAAAATGGAAAGAATATGGCACCACAACAAACCTGCCAAGAGAGAGCCYCCCACCAAAACTCACGGACCAGGCAAGGAGGGAATAAATCAGAGGCAACAAAGAGACCAAAGATAACTCTGAAGGAGCTGCAAAGCTCCACAGCAGAGATTGGAGTATCTGTCCATAGGACCATTTTAAGCCGTACACTCCACAGAGCTGGGCTTTACGAAAGAGTGGCCAGAAAAAAGCCATTGCTTAAAGACAAAAATAAGCAAGCACGTTTGGTGTTTGCCAAATGGCATGTGGGAGACTCCCCAAACATATGAAAGAAGGTACTCTGGTCAGATTGAGCTTTTTGGCCATCAAGGAAAACTCTATGTTTGGCGCAAACCCAACACCTCACATCACCCTGAGAACACCATCCGCACAGTGAAGCATGGTGGTGGCAGCATCATTCGGTGGGGATGTTTTTCATTGGCAGGGACTGGGAAACTGGTCAGAATTGAAGGAATGATGGGTGGTGCTAAATACAGGGAAATTCTTGAGGGATAATCTGTTTCAGTCTWCCAGAGATTTGAGACTGGGACGGAGGTTCACCTTCCAGCAGGACAATGACCCTAAGCATACTGCTAAAGCAACTCTCGAGTGGTTTAAGGGGAAACATTTAAATGTATTGGATTGGCCTAGTCAAAGCTCAGACCTCAATCCAATTGAGAATCTGTGGTATGACTTAAAGATTACTGTACACCAGCAGAACCCATCCAACTTGAAGGAACTGGAGCAGTTTTGCCTTGAAGAATGGGCAAAAATCCCAGTGGCTAGATGTGTCAAGCTTATAGAGACATACCCCAAGAGACTTGCAGATGTAATTGCTGAAAAAGGTGTCTCTACAAAGTATTGACTTTGGGGGGTGAATAGTTATGCACGCTCAAGTTTTCTGTTTTTGTTTGTTTCACAATAAAACATATTTTGCATCTTCAAAGTGGTAGGCATGTTGTGTAAATCAAATGATACAAACCCCCCCCAAAATCTATTTTAATTCCAGGTTGTAAGGCAACAAAATGGGAAAAATGCCAAGGGGGGTGAATACTTTCGCAAGCCACTGTATACCATTCAAAGCCTAATGAATAATTTCACCATATTCAGCATCTGTTTATTTTGACACATCTAGCAATCGGTGCCCTTTGCAAGGCATTGAAAAACCTCCCTGGTCTTTGTGGTTAAATCTGTGCTTGAAATTCACTACTCCATTGAGGGACCTTACAGATAATTGTATGTGTGGGGTACAAGGATGAGGTAGGCATTCAAAAATCATGTTAACCACTAATATTGAACACAGAATGAGTCCATGCAACGTATGTGATTTGTTGAGCACATTTTTACTCCTGAACATATTTAGACTTTCCATAACAAAAGGGGTTGAACACTTATTGACTCAAGACATTTCAGCTTTTCATTTTTTATGAATTTGTAAACATTTCTGAAAACAAAATTCCACTTTGACATTATGGGGTATTGTGTGTGTGTGTGTATCAGTGACACAACATTTCAATTGAATCCATTTAAAATTCAGTCTGTAACACAACAAAAAGYGGTGTCAATTCTTTCTGAAGGCGCTGTACATACAGGAAGCCAGTCTCTCACTGGATCATCAAGAGACTGATTGGTACAATAAAACCCCATTTCTTATTTCCTCTGAGGTCGTCAGAGACCTTCCTCATTAGGTTGGTCAGGTGTATGTCTGTGGTTAGGGTAGGAGGAGCCATGGCTCAGGCTAGGGTAGGAGGAGCCATGGCTCTCATTTCCCCCCCTCCCCGAAGACAATGGGGAGACGAGAGCGGGAGATGGAGACAGAGTGAGGGATGGAGAGGGGGAGGGAGAGAAGAGAGGAGGGCAGGGGTGAGCGAAGGCAAGGGTCAGTGTAGAGTCCCGTATCTCTGACAGCCTAGTGTGTGTGTGTGTGTGTGTTAGTGTGACAGCGAGAGAGAAAGTGTGTTAGCTGGCTGGCTGGGAAACATCTCCAATCACCCTGGAGAGAGAAACCGAGAGACAGACAGGCGAGAGTCTTGCCCAGCCAGCAGTGTAACCACCACCCACCCTTATCAGACCCAGCCAAACAATGCCACACGACACAGCAGGTGTCGAGATCAGCAACAGCACCGCTGATCAAATAGTGCTTGGCATAATGACTCATTAGGTCACTTTTTTTCCTCAGACCAATTATGCAGCTATAGAATCGGTTCCGTAGTGCCATATACAGTATTTCTGTGGCTCTCCTATATAAGTAAGGTTCTCCTATAACACGTATAATGCTGGTGTTACATAGGCTAGTCATAGAGTGTCTGTAGATGTACAGGTAACCGCCAAAGTAAAGGAAACACCAACATAAAGTGTCTTATTAGGGTCGTTGGGCCGCCACGAGCAACCAGAACAGCTTTAATACACATTGGCATAGATTCTATAAATGTCTGGATCTTTATTGGAGGGATGCGATTCCGGTGTTACACCAAATTATTGTATTTCTTGTGGAACTCAGGAACCACACCTGTGTTGAATCACCTGCTTTCAATATACTTTGTATCCCTAATTTACTTAAGTGTTTCCTTTATTTTGGCAGTTACACGTGCCTCTTTTTCCAACTCCGCACCCCATACCCTCTGTCTCAGTGTTTCCCTGACCATCGTATAGCCCAGGGGTGTCTGTGAGGTTTAAAAGGTAAACTTAACCATTCTCTGTCTCTCTCTCTCTCTGTCTGTCTCTCTCTCTCTCTCTCTCTCTGTCTGTCTGTCTGTCTGTCTCTGTCTGTCTCTGTCTGTCTGTCTGTCTGTCAGAGTTCCAGCAGGATGGAGGTGGAGATGGAGGAGATCCCCCAGGACGAGCCCCAACCTGAGCCTGAGAGCCATGTTACCAGAGACCAGTGCTGCCAGACAGACGAGCCACAGCCCAGCAGCCCTAACCCAATGACTGACCTGAACCCTGGCCCTGACGCAGCCCCCAGGACACCAGGTAAGACTGCCCACTTGTCTACACCAACCTACCGTTAGTTTGATTGAAGTCCTTAAAACATACTTTGGAGCACTAGTGAAAGGTGCTATATAGATACAATATATTTATTCATTCATTGTTGGCCAGTCTGTCCTGCCTGAGGAGAGGAGACTGGCTGAGGAGACTGGCTGAGGAGACTGGGAGAGGAGAGGAGAGTGACATGACAGAGGAGAGTGACATGACAGAGGAGAGGAGAGTGACATGACAGAGGAGAGGAGAGGAGAGTGACATGACAGAGGAGAGGAGAGGAGAGGAGAGGAGAGGAGAGTGGCTGAGGTGAGGAGAGGAGAGGAGAGTGACTGAGGAGAGGAGAGGTGTCTGCAGAAAGAATGAGGTGTCAGCTATGACATGACACCGTGACTTTGAAGAAATCTCTTTTGGTTAGTGAACTACAGTAAATGAAGTGGATTTGTACTACACATAATTATGCATGTCAATTTCATTCTCTTCATGGTGATGTATCCTAGTTACACAAAGGTATAAATATGCAATATCTTCCTTTTCATAGTTGGGTACACTGGATATTATTAAATGTATGTAGTTCTGTTCTTGTCTAATGATGTTCTGTATTATGTCATTCTGTATTATGTTTCATGTTTTGTGTGGACCCCAGGAAGAGTAGCTGCTAATTTTGCTACAGCTAATGAGGATCCTAATAAAATACCAAATACCAAATTATTTTAATGAGCTCCGCCCCAAACGAGATCAAATTAGGTTAGACCGGACCAAATATGAAACAATAGACATCCATCTTCCACAAGTTTGGACATCATAGTACAACACAGTATAGTACAGTACAATAGAGTTCAGTACCGTATAGTGCAGCACAGTATATTAGTCTACTGTGTATACTGAATTCTAATCTACTGTACAGGACTGTGCTCTCCTAACTTGTGAAACATGTGCGTCTATGGTTAGTTCAGATTTGAATAATCATGGACGTCTACTGGGCCGAATCGAGGCCGGTCGGGACTGGATGTAAAATCAATGGACGTTGAAATTAAAGCCGGTCCGGAGCCTATCAAACAACGACGTCTGTGCACATTGATATCAAGCCCAGGGCGAACTGACCAAATGTCAACTACTTTTCAATGTCTATGGACGTCCGGATGCTGGTTACAGTAAATGGAAAGAAAGGGGCTCATGGGTAGGTGTCTCGGAGAGATTACATTAATGAGAGAGAGAGAGAGACCAGAATGTTTTCACACTTGCTTGACCACCAGACGACAGAAAGAGAAAGAAAACCAGTATGCCAGTGGAAGGGAAGACAGTAGCAGGTGACCCAACTGTAGTTTGTGACTTCGATGATTTCCCATTGTAGCCAATTAAATTGCAGTAATTCCGTATCAGATTTTTCAGAAATGTTGTAAACAGTTTTAATCACTTAATAATTCAGAAACAAAATGGATATCAGTAAAAACACTAGAGCTAATTGGTAGGTCTACCTTTACTTATTACTTCTGTGAGCTTTCATCATCGGAGAGAAATGTGAAAATATCTTCAAAGATATGTGGGGTTTTGGTAACAGAATTTCAAGGTACAAGGCAATGTTTCTTAAACGTACAAGGCAAAACTAAATATAAGTGTTGGACTTTTTCTGGTAGATGTTTTCTAGGACCCACTTTTCCATCTGTTTGATCAGAAATCAAAGCCTTTCTTATTCATAATGTTTAGGATAGAAAATGGTTGGGGGGGGGMAAATGACGTAGGCCTTAATATTTCAAAAAGATACTCTCAAGCTTTTATTTGACACCCAATTTGACATGCTCCTATGGACTTCACATGTTGTTGCTCATGGCTCCTTTTACGTGGAAKTGCCCTGAAGCAATATGGCTGAAGCCTGTCCAGATCTTTCACGTCAGTGCAGATGAAGGGGAAAAGGAAGACATGCTGGAGTAGTGAAATGCAGCCGGAGACCGAGGGGAAACCTCAGTCAAGGGCCCAATCCCAAATGGACCCCTGTGGAGATCTGAGAGGATTTGACAGGTGTAAGCAATATGGTAATATCGCCCACCTTGCCCTCTGATAGGCTAGGTGGAAGTTTTACCATTTTGCTTAGGGGTCCGTTTTGGATTGGGCCATACTCTCTAAATATAGGCCCCAATAACTGGAGGGAACGTGTGAAATATGTGTCATCAGCTCTGTCTATTGCATAAAACTGTCACACGCACATTTCCTGTTTGTCCGGCTGTAGCGGGGTGGAAGGGGTGAACTGTGGTGTATTCATTACGGAAACCGTAAAGAACCAAACGGATGCATACCGAGCAAACGGAACGAAACGGGGAGGGACCTACCTGAATTATTCCAATAGAAACTCTCGTTTGGAACGGTTTCGCAACAGACAAAATGTTTTGCAACAGAAATGGCGTAATGATTACTCCCCTGTGTTTGGTGCTGGCTGTGTCGGCGCGCTTGATCGGTCACCATCTGACCACAGGCTGTAGGGGGGTCGGGGGTCGGATTAAATCAGCACACCCTGAGGGGCGGGGGAGGGGCCCCCCCCCACACACACACACACACACACACACACACTGTGACAAACATTGCACACACCACATTCATTGTATAGGGGCTGCCACCACTTCTATTCTTATATGCCCAGGCTCTGGCAGCAAACCCATTCCAGTCTCTTCCTATAGGAAATAGCCACTCTCTCCACACACACACACACACACACACACACACACACACACACTCCATGGCTGGGGGCAGAGTGAAGTGTTGTATTGAAGTGTGTGACCTCTGCAGGGTACTGCGTGGAGCCAGGCGACCCTCCTCTGTTGCAGCAGCAGCTCCAGACCTCCAAGTCTGGCATCCAGCAGATCATAGAGGTCTTCCGCTCAGGTAACATCTAGTCGTGCTACACGGAGAGCACCGAGGTCTTTTTAATTAGGAACCACAGTCATACGTTTTGTTATGAAACATGATTCAAGTGCAACAGCTGGCTTCCGCTCTTTCAATGTTTGCACATCTGAATGAAAAGTAGTGATCGCTCCTCCACCAAACCATATGTATTTAATTACACCTCTCATATTCCCTCAGGTATGCAAACACCGAAGGGTTATAGGCTCTAGGAGTTGATGATCGACCAGTCCTATTTGTCCTGTCTGTCTGTATCCGCCAGCGCTCACTAACACTGCCCCCTGGTGTTGTGTATGTGTAGGTACTGCCCAGCTGAAGCACATGCTGCTGAATGAGGTGGACACCATCTTTGAGTGTAAGACATGTCGCAGCTTGTTCCGGGGCCTGCCCAACCTCATCACCCACAAAGAGTACTACTGCATCACCAGACTGTCCAAGCCCGACGGTACGTGGCTACACCTCTCTAAGGCTCTCTTGTTCTCTCTGTCTGTCTCTCTCCCTCGTTGTCGATGTTTGTCTCTCACTCTGCCCACTTAATGCCTATCCTTGTCTCTTGTTTTCTGTCCCCCACTTTATCCACTCACTCACTCACGGTCTTTGTTGGTCTACACTCACTCTCTTTCTCTGTCGCTCTCCATGTCTCTGTCTTTCTCTGTCTCCATATCTCTGTCTCTGTCTTTCTCTGTCTCTCCATGTCTCTGTCTCTCTCTCCCCTCTCGCTCTCTCTCTCTCCCTAATGTAGTTGGTTCCTTTCTCTCCTCCTATACTCCAACTGAATTCTCTTTCATGCTCCAGCCTCTCTTTGATCCGGCCTAATTAGCTACTACTCTTCCATTCTCTATGACTTCTGTCTTTATCTGTCTATATCTAGAAAGTCATCTAGGAAATCCTCTGTTCTCTRGTCTGTGTATTGAACTAGGGATCATAAGACCATGTCTGTGAAACCACAAAGATGCGTTCAATTGCTATTTAATGATGTGGTTGAAACGTGGTTGATGTTGCCACACTGTGCTCATTACATATCTTATTTGGAAACAGAAAAAAAATMTGTGTTTTTGTTTCTCCCTTTGGCAAGTTTGAAAACGTTCCTTCTCCCGGGAATGTTCCTTCTTAGTGTTGTGACGTCTCTAGGCTCAATACGCATCACATTTGGGAGCACATATTGGTGTCTGATTGAAAATGTTCCTTTTCTAATGCCTCTCTCTTCCTCCTCCCTGACCCCTTAGATCCAGCGGGCGAGGGTGACAAGCAGAGCGTGGCCATGAAGGACCTCCTGGAGGCCATCTACCCCAGGAAGGACCGGCCGGACTACGTGATGCGCCTGGAGCCAATCCAGACCTCCAATAACGCTGTGTTCCAGTTCCTGTCCTCCGAGGAGGAGCTGGCCCACTTCCCCCGGGCTCCACACACCCCTGGAGGGACCCGCACACACAGCCCTGAGCCCTGGAGGGAGCAGGGAGGGACGCCGGAGAATGGGCAGACGGAAGAGGGGGAGGAGAGGAGGAGGAGTGACCAGGAGGAGGAGGGAGGAGAGGAGGTGGCGCGGCCCGAGGAGGAGGGGTCTACGAGCGGGGTGGGTACACACAGGAGAAAGCGCGCAAGCAGACACACGCTGGCACACACTAACGCTCGCTATAATATTCTCTCTCTGTCTCTCTCTTCCTAGGTGGAGGACGTTACCATCTCGTGCTGCCTGTGTGGTAAGGACTTCAACTCTCGCCGCAGCATCCGCCGCCACTGTCGCAAGATGCATCAGACCAAGCTGGAGGAGCTCCGGAAGTTCACCGAGACGCGCACCGTTCCCATCAGCCTCCTCTCCATGGTCAAAGGTCGGTCTCGCCCCTTGCACACGCCCAGCGGCAAGTCCTGCCCCGTCTGCTTCAAGTCCTTCGCCACCAAGGCCAACGTGCGCCGCCATTTTGACGAGGTGCACCGCGGCCTGCGTCGGGACACCATCACGCCGGACATAGCCACGCGCCCCGGCCAGCCGCTGTCCCTGGAGGCCACGCCGCCCCGCAAGAGCGCCAGCTCCTCCCCCACGAGAGGTCACACCCCGAAGAGCGGAGGAGCTTCGGGGGCTACTAGCCCTCAGCCCCCCAAAGCCTCCACCGCGGTGCCCCCTGCCCCTTCTCTCCTGGCATCGGCCCTATACAACCTGGCCTCCTGCCGCTGTCTGCTCTGCAAGAGAAAGTACAGCTCCCAGGTCATGTTAAAGAGACACATGCGCATCGTCCACAAGATCTACAATCTCAAGAACGTTAGCTCCGTCTCCACGACCGCAACCACATCCACGGCGACCAACAAAAACAAAAACAACAACAGCAAAACAGCCACCAACACTGACAGCACCCCTAGCAACAGCACCACTAGCAACAGCTTGAGCATGAAGGAGGAGGCGGTTGAATCCTGGGACGACCCTGACTCCAGCCCCGCCTCGTCGCCTGGCGACGCGGACAGGAAGGACATGGACAGGAAGGGCGTTGCTGTGGCAACCAAGTCGGGTCAAAAGATCAAAGAGGAAGAGGGTGGCAGCAGCCCCAAGACATCAACTCGTTCCACTTCCAGCAACAGCACCGGTGGTACTAGTAGTGGTAGTGGGACTCTTGGGAGACCCCCTCAGAAGCTCTCGGTGGGGTTCGACTTCAAGCAGCTGTTCTGCAAGCTGTGCAAACGTCAGTTCAGCTCGCGCCAGAACCTCACCAAGCACATCGAGCTGCACACGGACGGCACGGACATCTTCATCAAGTTCTACCGCTGCCCGCTCTGCCGCTACGAGTCCCGCCGCAAGCGCGACGTCCTGCGCCARGTGACGGTGGTGCACAAGAAGTCGACGGGCTACCTGGCCAAGATCGTSCCCAAGCTGGAGTCGCGTGCGGTCAAGCGGCCGGCTGAGGTGGTCCTCAACTCTCCCCCCAATGCCAACAACAACAAGAGAGGAGGAACAACGGTCAAGGAGGAGGTGAACGTGGTGCACGCGCCCCCAATTTCCCCTTACGCCCCAGTCACACGCAAACAGGAGCTCCTCAACAACTCCTCCACCACCTCCTACCCAGTCACACGCAAACAGGACCTCCTCTCCTCCTCCACTCCGGTCACTCGTAACCAGGAGAGACAGGAGAAGCAGCAGGAGGCCCAAACCGGGTCACCTGTCACCCGTAAGAACGACAAACAACACCCCGACACCCCCGCCCGACACCCCCCACACGCGTCGCCATGACGCCCACCAGGAGAGCAGCAGCAGTAGCACAGAGGTGCGTGTCACCAAGAACTTCTCGCTCCACGCTTGTGACGTGTGCGGCCGGGCCTTTGCCAGGAAACTCTATCTGGAGTCCCATAAGAGGAGCCACCGGAAACCACGCCACTGGTCAGCATGCCGCCCAGTGACGCCAGGGCTAAGGGGGTCAGCACTCGGTCCAAGGCAATGCTCTGTGAGACCTCACTACACATATGGTTGTCTTTGTCGATATCTTGTTGTAAGAGAGGAGAGAGGAAGTGACGTGTGAAATGGGGTTATGAGAGAGAGAGGGAGGGGGGCCTTAGAGAGATTGAGCCAGGAGAGTAGGGTTGGGTGATATCCGATAGTATCGTCTATTGACGAGATTGACAGCCTATTTGAACTTGGTTTAGCCTATTTGAACTTGACTGGGCAGCGCACAGCAGGGCAGCACACAAGTGACATCCGAGTAATATCCTATTCCTGCTTTGTAGAGTGGAGAATTCCACCAAAGCAGCGCAAAATGTCCAGTCAGAAAATTGTTTATTTGTCTCTGCAGATGTATGGACCTTATAACCTAAACCTATTATTTTATACATACACCAATACCCCCCCCCCCCCCCCCTCATTTTACCCTCAGAACAGACTCAATTCGTCAGGGTATGGACTCTACAACATGTCGAAAGCGTTCCACAGGGATGCTGGCCCATGTTGACTCCAATGCTTCCCACAGTTGTGTCAAGTTGGCTGGATGTCCTTTGGGTGGTGGACCATTCTTGAAACACACGGGAAACTGTTGAGCGTGAAAAACCCAGCACCGTTGCAGTTCTTGACACAAACCGAGTGCACCGAGTACTACCATATCCTGTTTAAAGGCACTTCAATATTTTGTCTTGCCCATTCACCCTCTGAATGGCACACATACACAATCCATGTCTCGAGGCTTAAAAATCTACACTGATTGAAGTCACCTAGATTCACCTGGTCAGTCTGTCATGGAAAGAGCAGGTGTTCTTAATGTTTTGTACACATTATATAACGGCTAATCCTTATCTATCTCTATTTTCAATTTCTGGGGGCTGTTTTCCCTTCTCTCTCCATTTCGATAGGCTATGAATATTACTTTTGGCTAAGCTACGCTTTCATCTCATAAAGTTGTTTGAATAGCCTAAAAACGTAAGTAGCCAGGGTAACAATGAGGGAGAACAAATATCAATAGCCTATAGAAAAACTGAATGACAAGTTGAGTCAAGTTTAAGCTTATTAATAAAGACATTATCCGTGTGATGCAGAGAAAACCCGCGATGCGAAAACCAAGCTGCCAATCCTCCTACTAGTTAAAGTTATGAACCGGAGCCAATTTCCCCAATATTCTAATAGCCTAAGAAGGTTAGTTAAAGGTTAATTAAAGTTGCCGCTTTCAAGAAGAAAAAGGCTATTCTCAATCAAAGTTTTATGAGCGATTTGAACCAACAATATTAAGAGAGGAGGATGTGGCAAATAAAGCAAATATGATCCAGTTCTGAAGACGATAGACTTTGCTTCTATCCAGCCCATGATTTAGGACCTAACTACGGCAAGGCGGCTAGTTCCTCGTCAGTTGGCCGTCACGTTGCTCCGTCACGTGCGCGCCACACAAACCTGTTCCATGCCAAAAGCTCCACCTGAAAATAATACTAGAAAAGATTTGCCTGCACTGAGCCTCTGCCCGGGCTTTCAGCAACGTTATCCTTTGTCGTGATTCGTCCAGTTGTAGCATGTGATTTCGCGCTATAGCCCAATGGGGGGGAGGGGTGGGGCGATACCATCGTATATCACAATGTCTTATGAATTTAGATGTCCTCAAACTTCATTCTCTGTTCACTCGCTCTGTCTAATAAAATATGGATCCTGTAGCCAGGCCCGGAATTAAGGCTGAATCCCTCCTCCTCCAGGTTTACTCTTTTCCCTGGGCTCTGTGTGGTCTGTCTGTCTCCGCTCAGGTCTAGCCTCTTTAGCTGTGATTAAACTAACCCCACCACTGTGTTTTGTGTGTGTGTGTGTGTAGCTCTATGCACAGTGTTAGTCACGGTGGGGTGTCAAGAGACCACAGAGAGGGGAAGAACAATCTCTTTTAACACACATCATTGAAACCCTTTGGTCTCAGTCTGCTACGACACACACACACACACACACACACACACACACACACACACACACACACAGGCTGATTCAGGTGTCGCTTCTCCTCCAGAGAGTTGAACTTGTTTTCTCCCCTGGACGACTGTAGGTTTCAATGAAAGGGAGCGAGTGCAGACACCTGATTAAAGTGTGTGTGTCTGTGTGTGTGTGAGAGTATCCAGACAGACAGTTGATTAGTGTGTGTGTTTGTCATCCAGGTCCAGACAGACAACTGATTAAAGTGTTAGGGTGTTTATGTCTGGGACGAGGCTAGTCCTTGGGGTAGTGATGTTACAGCAGAGCAGAGGAGAGGAAACAGAAACGGTGTTTAAACTGGCTCTAATTGACTGCCGAGCGCCTTCTAACAGCTGCTGTTGTCTCTCTCTCTCACTCACTCTCTCTCAGATCCCCAGTCTRGTCTCACTCCTGGTTCTTGGGAGCCTCCCATCCTGAGAGGAGAGACTTAACGGATGAAGGAGCACCGCTAACGATGATGAAGAAAGCAGCTGGACTGGGAAAAGTGAAACTGAGAGAGAGAGAGAGGAAGGGGTGAACGAAGGGGAGACTTCCCATCTAAGGGACCAAAAGTATTGTTGGAATCRGACACTAGAAGGAGGGATGGGAGCCAACGTGAGTGATGCCAGAGGTGTGGAGCCAGTGGACACTCAATCTGTGGAGGCACTGATGTTGTCACACTGCTGTGTGTAGGTTACAATCACTGTACATGTAGATATATATACACACACACACACACACACACACACCTGGTCTAGACCTGAGCCTGTATAAACCTGAGGGGTGGGGAGAGAAGAGGGCAGGGTCGGGAGCGCTCTTAGCACACCATAGATATCCCATATCTGACCAGTAGAGGGTGCTCCAGTTCTGCTTTTATAGGATCAGACTTTAAGGCAGGGCTCTCCAACCCTGTTCCGGGAGAGCTACCCTCCTGTCGGTTTTCACTCCAGCCCCAGTGGTATCTTACCCGATTCATCTTATCAACTAGGTCATTATTAGAATCAGGTGTGCTAGATTAGGGTTGGAGTGAAGCTACAGGACGGTGGCTCTCTAGGAACAGGGTTGGAGAGACCTCCCCTGTGTAGGCTGTGAAGTTGGCCCAGCCAGAGCCAGCAGTAGTGATGTTAGTGGTTTATTTCCCCAGCTCATAGTAAGCTATCCATCCACTGGGAAGGACTCCATACTAACTCAGTTCATCCAGATAGGCTTTAGTTTTTCTGTCATTCCAAGAGATATGGTTTGGGTGATTAACTGACAGAGAAAGACATGTAGGTAGCTGACCAGCGATACACTGGCACATTGAAGAGATGGTGACCATTGATTGGTTGGTTGATGAGTGCCTATAGCTGTGTTTAAACAGGCAGCCCAATTCTGATAAAAAAATTTCACTAATTGGACTTTTGACCAATCAGATCAGCTCTGAAAAAGCTTTGATAGGTAATTCTCAGAAAAGTCTGGCGAAAATGTTACATTTATTTCAAATAAGACACTTAGTCCTTTTGCAGATGCATCATGGTTTTGTAACTCAATTTTCTACAGAGTTTWAAAAAAAGATCAGTTTGGTCAAAAGACCAATTAGGGAGGGGAGAAAAAATCTGAATTTGGCTGCCTGTAAAAACGTAGCCATGGTGACAGACCAAATGTACCATGTCTTGTTCAGTCAGAAAGCAATGGCACAATAGAAACAGACCAAATTGTATTTTTCTAACGGAAAAGCTTGTTAAACCAGGTCTCGGACTGATGTACATATTAACTATCATATGGATGGTATAAACGATAGATATATTGGCAGATGTATAGGTGATGTATAGTTTTCGTTTGAATCTCCCTGAAAAGTAGCGATATTGTATAGCCTACTGTTTGGTTACATATGCTCCAATATCTCTGAATAGTGAGATTTTTAGTTTTTCTCTATGTGTTCAAAGCACTTGAAGAATCTGTTATGTTCAGACTCTCACTCACATGACTGTGTCAAAACCAGATGGTGAAATGACGTAGAGAGTTTTCTTTCTTTCTTTAAACGAGAGGATGTGTGTTTCGGCGGCACATCTGTGACAGAGCAGAAGGGAAATGAAGTGATTTTACTTTTCAAGACTGATTTTCCTTATTTGTCCTCTACATTCAGATATAAAAGAGTGTAGCCATTTCCCAGGACTGTGTACTAACTAACCTAAACACCTCCATAGGATAAGGAGAAGAGTAGATCAGGTAGGTTTTCTGTTGAAAATAATGTAACCCATAAATCCATCCTGAAGAAATCAACTTTTAACCCAATAATAAACGACCCAAAAGGAAAATGTGTTCTTGTGTTTTTATTTTGTAGTTGTGAAATGTATATTTTCACCACTATTTCAGCCAGAATCAATTGAGATAATCAAACCCTCAACATTTGTTCGGAGAGCTGTGAATGAAATATTCAGTTCATGGTTATTCCGTCTGAACTTATTATAGCCCCCCCCTGTCTCAAACCCAGGCCATATTATGCAGCATTGTGGCTTCCACACAGACACACACCTCATTAATTCATTATGCTGGTGTTATGGTACTGATGGCTTCTACGGTTGTGGCTAGTACAACTCCATCTAGGTTGTCGTGTCAGTGACAACTGTAGAATTTGTAGCTAAGCCTAACCTCCTTTCCTAACCTTAACCTAATTCTCATAACCTGCTGCGTTAGTTCTCCTATCCTGCTGTGTTAGTTCTCCTAACTGAACTCCATCTAGCCACAATCATAGAAGCCACCAGTTCCAGAGAAACAAACCATCAGTAGGCTATCACCCACTAGGGGTTAAATTGGTCCGGGTTCCGTCAAGACCTATGATCCATATGAGAGCCAGGCGGAGCTGAGACGCGGTACCTTTGGTTATGGGAATTTTTTATTATCTAATGAAAAATTGTTGTCCACATTACATTTTCCTCAGCTAGCAACACGAGTAAGCAACAGCTAAATCATACAACCCCATATGTGAAAAAACTATATTCCTCTTGAGGTGCTTTCATATTGCAAGTGGCACACAGGGAGAGAAACATGCATTCCCAGTCATTGTAGCCTTCAACATTCTTAATGCAGTTGTGGGAAAACACACATTTGAAAGCAGTTTTGATGGCCACTCTTTAAAGAGGACGATCGTAGATCATTCTAGTGTTGAACTGCACCATTTTAGAAGTTTTTAGCAGTGGCATGGTTTCTGGGTCCTTGCTATCTGGGATCCTTGGGATGTTCCTACCCGTTGAAGTTGACATTTTAAAGAGTTAATACAGTGCATTCGGGAAAGTTTTCAGACCCCTTCACTTTTTCCCACATTTTGTTACATTACAGCCTTATTCTAAATATTTTTTCCTCATCAATCTACACAATACCCCATAATGACAAAGCGAAAACAGGTTTTAGAAATGTTTGCAAATGTATTAGATATAAGAAACAATATCTAATTTACCTAAGTATTCAGACCCTTTGGTATGAGACTCGAAATTGAGCTCAGGTGCATCCTGTTTCCATTGATCATCCTTGAGATATTTCTACAACTTGATTGAAGTCCACCTGTGGTAAATTCAATTGATTGGACATGATTTTGAAAGGCACACACCTGTCTATATAAGGTCCCACAGTTGACAGTGCATGTCAGAGCATAAATCAAGCCATGAGGTTAAAGGAATTGTCCGTAGAGTTCCAAGACAGGATTGTGTCAAGGCACAGAAAAATGTCTGCAGCATTGAAGGTCCCCAAGAACACAGTGGCCTCCATCATTCTTAAATGGAAGACGTTTGGAAGCACCAGGACTCTTCCTAGAGCTGGCAGCCCGGCCAAACTGAGCAATTGGGGGAGAAGGGCCTTGGTCAGGGAGGTGACCAAGAACCCAATGGTCACTCTGACAGAGCTCCAGAGTTCCTCTGTGGAGATGGGAGAACCTTCCAGAAAGATAACCATCTCTGAAGCACTCCACCAATCAGGCCTTTATGGTAGAGTGGCCAGACGGAAGCCACTCTTCATTAAAAGGCACATGACAGCCCGCTTGGAGTTTGCCAAAAGGCACCTAAAGACTCAGACCATGAGAAACAAAATTCTCTGGTCTGATGAAACCAAAATTAAACTTTTTGTCCTGAATGCCAAACGTCACATCTGAAGGAAAACTGGCACCATCCCTACGGGGAAGCATGGTGCTGACAGCATCATACTGTGGGGATGGGAAGACTAGTCAGTATCGAGGGAAAGATGAACAGAGCAAAGTACAAAGATCCTGATAAACCTGCTCCAGCGCGCTCAGGACCTCAGACTGGGGTGAAGGTTAATTTTCCAACAGGACAATGACCCTAAGCACACAGCCAAGACAATGCAGAAGTGGCTTCGGGACAAGTCTCTGAATGTCCTTGAGTGGCCCATCCAGAGCCCGGACTTGAACCCAATCGAACTTCTCTGGAGAAACCTGAAAATAGCTGTGCAGCAAAGCTCCCCATCTAACCTGCCAGATTTTGAGAGGATCTGCAGAGAAGAATGGGAGAAACTCCCCAAATACAGGTGTGCCAAGCTTGTAGCGTCATACCCAAGCAGACTCGAGGCTGTAATCACTGCCAAAGGTGCTTAAACAAAGTACTGAGTAAAGGGTCTGAATACTTATGTAAATGTATTATTTCAGTTTTTTATTTATATAAATTTGCTAACAATTATAAAAACCTGTTTTTGCTTTGTCATGGAGTATTGTGTGTAGATTGATGAGAGAAAAAATCGATTTAATCAATTGTAGAATAAGGCTGTAACGTAACAAGAAAAGAAAGTCTAGAGCCCTGGAGGGGAAAACAACATTTTAAAGGCCTCCCCACTTGTCGTCAGAGAGCTAATTCCATGCAATTCTACACATTTATTTGTCCATGGGGCAGAGAGAATGCTGCAGTGTAAAGCATAAAGTACAGTGCATTTATGTTCAAAACAACATTCTTAGGTAATACAAGGATTTTGTTGATTATTTGCGTCAGAGGCGGCTGGTGGGAGGAGCTATAGGAGGAGGGGCTCGTTGTAATGGCTGGAATGGAATTCATGGAACGGAGTCAAACATGTGGTTTCCATTCCAGCCATGACAGTGAGCCCATCCTCCTATAGCTCCTCCCCCCAGCAACCTCTGCTAAATGTGGCTGCCAATATCTGTGTAAACCAGGCCCATGCTGTGCATCTATGGGTAAAGATTTCATTTGGATGAATAATATTACTATGTGTTGTACCCTCTAAACTTTTTCCAATGATCCCTTGCCCAAAATTCGTTAAATCTGTTGTTTATAGCCATATTCATAAAAATTTTGAAATAGGAACGTTTTATACACACTGAGTGTACAAAACATTAGGAACACCTGCTCTTTCCATAACATAGACTGACCAGGTGAATCCAGGTGAAAGCCTTGATCCCTTATTGATGTCACTTTTTAACCTGTGTCCTCCCCAATCATCCACAGCGATTGAAGTGGATTTGAAGAGGATGTTTAAGGCTTTTCTTTCGCCTTTTAGTTTATTAGGTACCGTTCACGAAAATGGTTTGCTCGTACAGACGGTGAGTCACTTGGCCTTGGCTTGCCCGACAGGCTGCTTTACTGTATATGATACAGTATTTTGCGATCAGGCAGCGGACCCCTTGTAGTACCTCCGCTGACCCCCAGGCGTCCGCGGACCCTATTTAAGAACCACTGGGCTAGGCTACTTTGGATATTGAGGCTCGGATTTAAGTAGGTATATTATTGGTGGATTTGAAGTGTTTTTGCGTATTGATAGTCTATCCCTGAAAAGTATGCTTAGGTTGATTCAACCTATGGGCTTTTTTTTTAACAGAAGAGCTAAAAATCAATCGTTTTCCATGAATTGACATGACCAAAGTTTCGTTTCTAGACCTACTGTGGGCTACGTAACGCTAGATGGCGATAGTGCTCTATCTAGTGAGGCGCTCGCTCCTAAAGTCATGACAATTGTATCACGTCTCGCACATTAGCCTCATTGAACGTGAAATACTTTTTTGTTGATGAATCAGCTGCCTGACATTTGCTCGTACTACCGTCCGTATTCATTTTGGTTGTTAATTATCAATACATAGCATAAGTCAAGTTATAAATTGATCATTGCAACCAATAGTCCTATTGATAAAAATTCGCCTATTTGCATGTAGCAACACATGTATATTGGTGTGAGCGTTCGAGAGGAATCAATGCCTGCGTTTTTTGTTGGCTATTATGCAGATAGTAGATGTAGGCTCATTGGTGTCGTCAGATGTCTTGTTTACAGACGTTGATTTCAATCATAACGGATTCATTTAATGGGACTCTTCTGGGCAGATGCATCAGAATGTGACTGCTTAAATGTTGTATTCCAAACAGTTTCTGTGTCATTTATGCTACAGATAAATGGTGTCGATGCTGATAAAGGGAGAAGGGGGTATGCGGAGAGAGGGTGAGAGAGAAAGAGAGAGAGAGAGAGAGAGTTGGGAGACCAATCGCTGTCGGTGGGTGTTTTTTTGTGATTCATTTGGCGGAGACGCGCGCTCGCTGCTTGGCTGGATGGCTGCATGCGCTGTCCCTTTCAGCACCGAAAACCAGAGGCGCGTGCATCTGTGAGTGGGATGCGAAGGCGCGAGGAACCCTCAATCAAGTCACGGAAAAGCAGGTAGGCATTTTTTAAAATTACATATTTCGTTTCATAAATTTCGTATGTCTGAGAAGGTCCCATCAAATATCCTTCTTCCAGATTTCCCCTATCTTCCTCTATCTGAAGAATCCATCGCTCTTTATCCATCTGCATTTTTTTTCTCCCTCATTGTTAAATTAATTACCCTCGATGGTTCTGCAAATTATCCCTTAAATAACTATTTATCCTTTCATTATCGATATGTATAGTTGATGTTGACAGTCCACGGTATCGTTAATCAGTCGTGACCTGTAGCTAAATGAGAGAGTTCAGGGTTGGGAAAGGAAACTGCTGAGCTCCGCAATGAAGTTCCGATATTGACCCAAAGGAATGGCGCGCTCTGCTCTGTTCCGCGCGCCAAGAAACAGCATCCCCTCTGATGGCATTTAGGAATGATCCATACACCTGGTCTTATCTGTAGCCCAAACGTCGTATTTTGTGATATAATTAATTATAATTAATATTGGACAATTAGATTAAAATAATTGGGATATGAATAGTGTGATTTTCAGAGCTCACTGAAAAAGGACGCATTATTTCACACACATGAACGACGCTGTCTCAATCTAAAAACGCAAAATGTTATATTGAACTTGAATTAAAAACATTATGGCTTGATAATGTTTTTTTATCTAATTATATGTATGCTACCATGAAGACATCATTAGGTCGTTATTTCTCTTTGGAGCACAAACAAGATTTGTATTCCATAGCTGCCTGCTTCATGCCACTGCTTTAATCAGTCGTGTGTAACAGAGGGTGGCGGTGGTGTTTCCCAAATTGAACCCTATCTATCCCCGCAACAAATCATACTAACACACCACTTCCACCACGTCTTCTGTAAGGAGTTCCGTTGCTTCTCTCATCTGCAAGAACGGGTCAAGGGAATTGGAGAATCACAAGTCAATTTAGGGGGGAACCGTTGGAGGGATTTGGGATGTGTTTGATTCGTTCCCGTTTGTTGGTGTCTTTACCTGCCTGTGATCTGAATGCAAAAAAACAGATGTCATATTCAACGGGTGCGGTGAGAGGTGGGAAACGAATGGGGAGGAGGAGGAGGAGGAGGGAGAGGAACGGGCGGGGAGAGGGGAGAGAGAAACGAGCAGAGGGAGGGGGAGAAAATAGCAGAGGGGGAGAGAGAGAGAGAGAGGCGAAAAAGCGAGAAAAGCCATCACTTTGTGGAAAGAGCAGTGTGCTTCCCAGAGAACGTCTCTGTACACGAGGAGACCTAATATAATGACCGGTAGAGCGGACGGTGCAGCCTGACACCTAGTGATTGGTGTAAATTAAAAAGTGAAATGTGCCAGTCTCTGCCTCGCAGGGTAATACTCCCTTCATCTTACTGCCAACAATAACGACCACACTGCTGGAATTTCTACCGTCCTATCAATTCTCTCTTATTAGTGAGTCACACGTTCCAACCCGAGCAGGATCGAACGTGATAACGTTTTATTGCAGAAGTGAAATAAAATTGTGTAAAAGAAAACAATACGTTGAAAGATCCATTCTTACACTGTAAACCCCAAGCCATTATTAACTCAAATACTTCTAGTAAGTTGAACTCAAAGTCAATGAAAAGTCATTATTGCTTAAAATGTGTATGTGGTACTGACTCAAAACTAAATGAGAAATCACATCAACTCAATTTCTTTTTAAAGTTATAAATAACAACAAAATAACTTTTTCCCAGCATGCTCTACTGCAGGTCAAGTTTTTACAATTGTTTTTAATATCTGTGTTTTTGCATGTAGGTTGAGGGATGGATTGATAGATAAATATTGTGTGAAATAAAGACAAATAACGTATTTTTTTCTAAACTAATCTCTAATATTTTTTGCACCCCTTACTGAAATAGTTGTTCCAGTTGAAATGGGTTAGATAGTCTCCTCAGAATTTTCCTGATCCTTGCAGTCATTGTGAATGCAGAGTGTTAGTGACTAAGAATTCCAACTGTTGAATAGCCTATCTCTGTCTGGTTTCCAATAGGAATTACGCCTCACTTTGCAAGCCAGCGTAATGTGACTAGCAGTTAGGGTTGCAAAGTTCTTGTGAATATCCCAGGATTTCCAGAAATTGTGGTTGGAAGATTCCTGCAAATCCTTCAACCAGGATTATTTTGAAAATCTGGTAAAGTAACTGTAATTTTGTTCAACCTCAAAACAAGGCCTTATGTATTGTCATAAAGAGTTTAATTATAATAACATTTGCCTAGGAACTCACCTGGTGAAGGCCACAGGACTGAAATTGAATGAATTCAACAACCATGTCTCTGTCACTAACAATACAGTCATGGGTGGTAACTACAATTCACTTGAAAAGGCAAGGCACACTGGGAAATTATGGCGGATGCGTGGCTTACTCAAAATGTTCAAGCTGATACAACTCAAATCTGGAACCCCTACAGGCTCACAGTGACTATAGTTTTGAGTAAAGACTACACAATTACTGTACTCAAATATATTAAGTGAAATGGATTTCCTCAAAGGTTTTGCGTAAAGACAGCACATTGGGGTTTACAGTGTACGCATGAATACAGCCTGAATAGCCAATTAGGAATATAACCAAACCATAAAGGTATACTGTTTTATATTCAAATGCGTGTGCCTTACCCAAGTGCATTATATATATWTTTTTTATTGTTAAAGTGCTTGGTAAAGTGCTATAGTAATGTTATCCTTTCAAGGTAAATGATTCATGTATTTCCTTAGAGTATAGTTAGCAACCATAGGGACTATACACTGAGTGTACAAAACATTATGAACACCTGCTCTTTCCATGACAGACTGACCAAGTGAATCCAGGTGAAAGCTAGGATCCCTTGTTGATGTCACTTGTTAAATCCACTTCAATCAGTGTAAATGAAGGGAAGAAGACAGGTTAAAGAAGGATTTGTAGGCCTTGAGACACTTGAGACACCTGAGCCATGGATTGTGTGTGGGTGCCATTCAGAGTGTGAATGGACAAGACAATATATTTAAGTACCTTTGAACGGGGTATGGTAGTAGGTGCCAGGCGCACTGGGTTTGGGTTAAGAACTGCAACGCTGCTGGGTTTTTCACGCTCAACAGTTTCCCGTGTGTTTCAAGAACGGTCCACCACTCAAAGGACATCCAGCCAACTTGACACAACTGTGGGAGGTATTGGAGTCAACATGGGCCAGCATCACTGTGGAACGCGTTCAACATCTTTTAGAGGCCATGCCCCGACGAATTGAGTCTGTTCTGAGGGCAAAAAGACTGTTCTGAGGGCAACTCAATATTAGGAATGTGTTCTTACTGTTTTGCACACTCAGTGTATATGAAAGTGCTGGATCTGTGGAAAGGTGATATTGATATGTGTGGAAATATGGGTACATGGAGAGGGAGGGAGGGAGAAATATTGCCACGATGTCCCGAATATACATTAGGCTATTTATATGCAATGATGCAGCAGTTCCCTAGTGTCTCAGCATCCCA
Organism: Salvelinus sp. IW2-2015; assembly: GCF_002910315.2. Lineage (NCBI taxonomy): Eukaryota > Metazoa > Chordata > Actinopteri > Salmoniformes > Salmonidae > Salvelinus > Salvelinus sp. IW2-2015. The sequence goes on along the minus strand of NC_036840.1, from coordinate 10,123,904 downwards.
GAAACGCGCAGCCGGTTCAGCCCACACAAGCATACTGCGCAGCATCTGTGCCTTTTGGAACGCACACGGGCGCTCGCAAAAGTGGTCATGTCACGCAGGAGGAATTTAGACTTATTTAGCCAATACTGCCATATGTACAGTATCGCTACGAATGTGAAACTCATTGATATTTCCACATTGTGATGTTATTTATATGCTCTTCTATCCAACTCAGAAGAATATCCACACAGTTGACTATTTTGGGGAAGCGGGTGTGGTCAAACCATAACCGATCAAACACACTATTAGGAAGGCCCTCTTCGTCTCTCTCAGTGATTGTCTTTTCCTCCATGCCTTTGTTTTGTCTGAGGAATATTGAGTGATGATATGATAGGAATGATTCAAAAGGCACTCGCACATCTGAGCAATCTTTTTGCAGGTGCATGGCAACAGTTGAACAAGATGAAGGAAAAATGGAAACCGCACTCTGCTCTTGATAGTATCACTGATATTTAATAAGCTTACGTATCGGCCTCGCGGCCTTCGTCAGAGCTCTGACGAAGGCCGTGAGAGCTCTGACGAAGGCCGTGAGGCCGATACGTAAGCTTATTAAATATCAGTGATACTATCAAGAGCAGTGTGCGGTTTCCTTTTGCCTTATGGATATGAATGATAAAAGTTAATTAGTGGGCTACAGATAAACTAGGCCGACCAGTGGATATTATATTTTGAGGTAAAGAGGGCACCCAGTAGCCTAATCTGATTGGCCAGCCATGACATCACTTCCATTCGTGAAGGACATTCAAAGCGGGAATGAGACCAGCAAGAAAACAAAGAGAGTTAAACCAAACCTGCTCCACGAAAGCCTTGCCTCTTCTCACTGACTCACATACTAGGATGGCTTGCTGCATCATCACTGTACTGTTTCTGATGATAATGATTAGGTAGCTGAGGTGACACCTTCCAGGTGTTGATTCCCATGCAGCTGTCAGTCAAACAGGTGTAGAACCAGTAGATGTTCGTGTTCATACTGAATGACTGAAATGATTCCTACAGGACACTGGAGTAACCTTCCTTCACTGTCACGTGAAGTGGTATGCCTGGCTTAGTGAGGTCGGCGTTGTACGTGGATGTGATGATTTGACAGGCTTGGGCCACTTTGTGTTGACAGGCCCACCTATGAAGACAAACTCGGGTCAGGGGACATAGAGAATGGACTTGTCAGTGGGATAGGATTGGGTGGTTCATGCTGTGTCAGTGTGCCACTAGTGTAGAGTCAAAGTGTGTAGTGTGTGTTGTGTGTGTAGTGTGTGTGAATGTGGTGTGTAGTGTTGAAAGGGGGAAGCAAGGGTGGTCTGTGATCTGGTGGTGTGTGGCAATGCTCATCTCTCTGCTCTTGAACTCTAGGAAGACAGAGCTGTTGTGCACGGCATAACTCAGGATTTTGATGAATTGCACCAGTGTAGATGTAGTGGGAGGTCGTGGTGTTGTGAGGGAGGGAGGGAGAGACTGTGTGTCGTACCCCAGCTCAGCCCGGCAATATAGTAATATAGCAACGGCACTCGACTGCTAAGTGTTCTTCTCGTTGAGAGATGTTTTAGTAGTCCTTGAACAGGCGTCTGTGCTTATAAGACAGAGAGAGAGAGCCCATGTATGCGTGTACAATAAGGTGCGATGTTATTCTGGGAAGCAGATGTCAACACTTGATTAGAACTAGTCGACCATCTATATATCGTTTCGTAAACGCACTTGTAAGCACAGGGCGCGCCGCTAATTGACACATGTCGAAATTCAGACAGGGACAGATCCGACTGTGTGTCTTATACTGTACGTACAGCTTGGTTGTCTGTGGTCTACTGACACTCTCTACGAGTTCGGGTTCTCTCAGAGCTACGGATGGATGCTGATCGAAGAATTCATTTCAGACTAGCTTCAGCTCTCGTCTTGCTGTGAGGTCAGCACCTCTGTTGTAATATACTCAGTCTCATATCTTCCTTATGTGATTTCGATGAACATTAGCTATATGTCGCGCTCGTGAGTGACTAGATAGCATGTAGTCGCACTTCAGGTCTCCGCATTGTCTCGAGCGCACGACTGCTTCTAGTGTGCTGCGCTGGTCTGGTTACTCTTCCCGAACGTCACCTCGTCCTGGGGCGCAGATAGAGTCCCTCGTCAACACGACACTATATGGATATCTCGTGTCGTACACTTCGCCTCGTACAGTAACTTCTCAAGTATTCCTTCACACGTTGATCATCCGCCATCCATTAATATCTAGTCTCACGGCAGTATAGAGACGTTGTGCAGGAACCCCATCTCGGCGTCGTACTTTGCCCTGACTCTGTGCTCGCAATGCGGCGTAGGACGTTATCGTGTATATTGTCTCACCTTTACAGGTACTCATCATTGTGGTCTAGTGTGAGCTACAGTTCGCCGGCCAGCGCGCTAGCCGGTTCGCTACAGCCTAACTCACGCTCGGCATGCGCGGTAGCGGCAGCTATCCCGCTGAAGTATTTACGGCGCGTTAATGCCGTGTCATGATACTCCGAGTTGGGGAAGGCGCATCGCAGTCCTGGGGGATCTTCCTGGGGCCGATAGACATGGGTGGGACCACAGAGCGCGAGTGGGGCGGAGGCGTGACTCTGCTGGGGACACTCTGAGATGAACGATAGGAGAGTGGATGATCAGCGTCTTGAGGCATGAGATGTTCCGTCCATCGACCTTTGATCTCAGAGACACGAGAACACACGAGTTACAGCTTGCTCGCAAAATGATACCCCTAAGGGCGCCGTGACTCGCTTGGACACACATTGTCCAGCGAAGAAGAACCAACGTGCCAGCCACCTAGTAGCAGACTTAGCTGATGGACTCGTGCTATATGGTGTTAAAAGCTACTCCACTCAGAGAGATACGTATGAGTACTCAGCGCGATGTACGTATACGAGAGTCCGAACACGAGGAGGTAAGACTGCATCTGTAGTTTGCGCACAGAGTGAGAACCACGCTGTTAAACGTACGTGAGCGTGTCGAGCATGATGTGTGCTAGATGCAGACAGTATGCTAGCTCGTGTGAACATTATGAATGAGAGTTGTGAAGAGGTATAAACCTGCAGCTCAAGAAGGTCGGATGTTCTGTATAGGATCTCAGTGACAGCTTGAGAACGCTCTCTGGGTTGGTTTCATGGGGCTCTCGTCGGGTTTAGTTTCTGACTTGGATAATTATAGAGTGTGTCTGAGAGCATTAGACTCGATGCAGGGCTGAGGTCTTTCAGTGTGTCTAATGTGCTCTGATCTTGAGTTTTGGTGTGTTGACGGATACAGAGTGGGATGGATAGAGAACTCTACTGATACTTAGTTCTTAGAGGTTGTGTGGATTGGGGAGTAGTCAGATGTCTCGGGGGTCTGGGTTCTAATAAGAAGTGGTCGAGTGTATGTGTTTGTGGATATAACGGAATTGTCAGGCTGGAGGTATCTCGAAGTTTAGGTGTCTCGAAATATGTGAAGGGTTTGTTAGGGTATTTGCAGTGTGATCTCCACAGTACAGACTTGGGTAGCGTATGTGGGTCTATATGAGTTGATTTGAGTATCAGTGGAGATCTCTGGGTTCTGAGTGTTGCTTCAAGGCTGGTGGCGGGAGCTCTAAGATGGCTGTGTATGGTAGCTATTGTGAGGAGTTGGGAAGATGGATGCGAGCGGCTTCGGAGATGTCATCAGCGCGTGATGGGTATTGAAGATAGTCGAGTTTAGGCTTATGGAGGTGTGATGAGGTGTCCCAGAGCTCGTGTGTCTGGTCTCTCAGCTCTGAGTGGTAATATATGCGCTTTAGGGTATACGCACGTCAGCGACTGCGGCTCACCTCATGGAGCTTCTGAGGTGATTTTAAACAACAACAAGATGTCTCAACATCACTATTATGGATAGGATGACATTCTTAGAGAGAGGTTTAGAGCTTGGGTTAGCATCACACGCGCTGGTCATGGCTTTTAGTTTGACTTGATGTGTTGTGTTGGGTATAAGATGGCGCTGGTCTTGGCTAGTCAGATTGAGCTATTGAAGAGTTATTGTGCATGTAAGAGAGTCTCATGGGGACGTGGGTCTGGTTGGAAAAGCTGTCGCACTTGAGTTGTGTTGGAGTGAGAGGATCAGCGCCTCGGAGTCTTGCGGTTAGAATGTGCTGTGAGTTCTGTGTCGCGGTGTGAGTCCTCTCTAGAAGTGCGCTCTGGTGTCTGGTTAAAGTTTGACCTGTAGTAGAGCTCATGTTGGATTGCAGTTAAGTTCTCAGGGCATAGGGATCTGGTATTCGAGCACTGACTTGAGTTTGGTTCGGCTGGTAGTAGTTCATGAGAGGAGAATTGGGTCAAGGGGGTATCGGGTCGCTCTGCGTCTGGGACAATCCGATGTGCTGGGTCCATGGGGGCTGGGTCTGGTTTAGTCTGACTTTGAGTTTTGGTTGGGTTAGTCCAGTGCTGTGGTCTGGAGCTCTAGATTGACTTTGGTTTGTTTGGGGTTAGTCAGTTGTCTGGTCTGGCTTAGTTAGTGCGTGAGGCTTTGGTTGGGTTAGTCAGGCTGGGTCTGTTAGCTTTGAACGCCTTTGAGTTTGGTTGGTTAGTCAGGGCTGGGTCTGAGTTAGATTGACTTGAGTTTGTTGGGTTAGTCAGGCTGGGTCTGGTTTAGATTGACTTTTGTCGGTCAGTCAGCGTCGGTTAGATAACTGAGTTTTGGTTGGTTAGTCAGGCTGGGTCCTGGTTAGATTGCTTGAGTTTGGTTGGGTTAGTCAGGCTGGGTCTGGTTGTAGTACTTGATTTGGGCTTACGCGGTGGTTAGATTGTGAGTTGGTGGTTGTCAGCTGGCGGGTTAAGTTGACGTGGTTGGTCTGGTGTCTGGGTTAGATTGACTTGAGGTTTGGTGGGTTAGTCCAGAGCTGGTTGTTTTAAGATTTGACTGATGTTTTGGTTGGGTTAGTAGGCTGGTCTGGTTTAGATTGAGCTTGCAGGGTTGGTTGGTAGTTCAGGCTGGGTCTGGTTTAAGAACACACTTAAGTATCTAGTTGTGTATGGTTCATGGTTTGTGTTTACATTGAATGTCGGAGCATCCGTGGAGATTTGTGTCTGGTTTGTGGCGGATACTATTGCACTGGTTGTGTAGGGTGTTAACACAGCACTGGTTGTTGGATGTAGGGGTCTCTTTAACAGTAAATGGCTATATTGCTGGCATGCCAGGGCCTGCGGCCTCATCAGTCTTATCTCCCTTCCCCTCCTCCCTTTTATCCTCCTCCTCAGATGGATGCATCATTGTTCCCATGCAGGATATACCCTGACCTGTGTGTGTGTGTGTGTCTGTCAGTTCAGAGCCATTATTGTGTTCTCAGCCTGGCTTCTGACATTGATTCTCTGGTGTATTACACACGGAGACGCCACTTCAAGCCAGCCGTGCTTCTATCTATCGCAGGCAGATAAAGTTAATTGGTGACAACCAATTAAAATGCAATCAATCTAATTTGAAGAATACTTCCACTTCACTCTGCCCCAGCCCAGGAGACTGTGTGTGTGTGTGTGTGTATGAGGTTTGGGTCATGGGAGTTTGATGTTAAAATTGGATCTTGCTAGGACTGGTCTAGACTGGGCTTTCCTAGAACATGGAGAACCAGATGAATCAATTACTGTCTAGGGTACAAGCCCAATTAATGGTAGAGTGGTTGGAACCGAGGAGTGTATGTATACGAGCACAAGAGTGTCTGCGTTGCCGCCATCACTTAGTTGAACAAGGTTGATCGATGTGAGCACAATGTGGAAATATGTGCCTCCTAATGATCCATGTGACATTCTCAGCAATACACCTTTATCTTTCTTTCTCTCATCCGCGCCGGGCCACCAGGTGGGTGGCTCTCTCCCTCCTTCCCACTCAGCCATCCCTCCCTATCTCAGTGGGTCAGGGGCGATGGGTCCTTCCTCTTCCCTGTTGCTCTTCTCCTCTTCGTCTCTCATTCTGAAAATCAAGGGGGATGGGATTCTCAATTAGGCATTCTGTTGCTTGAAGAGGACAAATCTCCAGTCTGTATCAATCATTGCATCTTCCGGTGTTGTTGGTCTCTCTATCACTCTTCATCTCTCTCCTCTCATCTCTCTTCTTTCTCTCTCTATCTTCTTCTCTCTCTTCTCTCTCTCTCTCTCTCCTCATATGTATCCTTTTCTACACCATACATCGACTGCCTCTCGGTTGGTGCATAGATGAGAGAAGCACGAGTGCGCTGTGTCTAAACTCTGTGCATAATAATATTAAACCACTTAGGTATGGTAGGGAGGAAGACTATGAGGGGATTGCGTCATGGAAACGCGATACTACTTGCTACCAAAGTAGTGCATATGTAGGAACTACGGACATTTCTGGTGCCATAAGTAGTGCACTATGGTAGGAATAGGGAGCCATTCTGGTCAAAGCTAGTGCATATGTAAGATAGGGAGCTCATTTGGGCGCAAAACCAGTAAGGTAACTGGTACCTGGAGTAGATCCTTGGTAGTAACGTGCTTGCATCTGGCTTTGAGACGATGTACTCAGGGATGGTTTTATGTGTTTGGTCCAGCGTGGAGTAACGACACATCCTGGTTAAATTAGACACAGAAACCGATCGATCAGGCTGCGATTCACCGAAACAGCATCTCATTTTGTTTACTACACATAAGCAACTGAATTTTTAAAAGAGCAAGGGGATTGGTAGGCCTATGTGTGTGTGTCCTGGTCTGTGTCGCAGATACAGGAAGGCTATGTAATACTGGTTAGCTCCATTTGTGTGTTGATAGACGTACCTCTTGGTACTTGAAATGCAGTGTCGTGTGTGTTGTGTGTGTATGTATACACTGAGTGTACAACAAAATTATAAGAACACATCATAATATTGGGTTGCACCCCCCCCCCGACCCACAGGATGCTGGTCCATTTTGCCTCCAATGTTTTCCACGTTTGTGTCAAGTTGGCTGGATGTCCTTGGGTGGTGGGACC
>NC_036840.1:10105545-10116904 GCF_002910315.2 Salvelinus sp. IW2-2015 | reverse complement strand
GGTGTGTATGTGTGTGTGTGTGTGTGTGTGTGGAAGGATGGATTGTGCTCCGTATCACATTACTATGTAGATGCTTTATCTGCTGCTTCATGTCTCATGAATGATGCAGAGTGTGTTGACGTCTGGAAATAGCATGTTGGAGAAGATGTCATACTGGGTGGCATGGGCCAGCTAATCTCCCCACTGGAGCCCCCAGACTCCCTTAGCAGCACAGAGGAGAACCCAGATGCATTGAGCAGCATGGTAAACCCAAATGGGGAAGCCCAGTGATGGTGGAAACTGTGAGGAATTAGATCCAAGATGGAGGTTGGATGGATGGAGGTTCCTGCCCCGGATATTTCAAACACAACATACTCTCCTACTCAGCCCGGAGTTCTTCACATCCTAACAGCAACCAGGAGATCTTATTAGAGAGGAGAGACTGYCTGCTTCCCAAATGGCACCCTATTCCCTATGTAGTACACTACTTTTGACCGGGGCCCATAGGGCTCTGGTCGAAAGTAGTGGACTGCTTAGGGAATAGGTGGGACACAGACATAGACTCTCTCTGCCTGTCTCAAATAAGAGGAGAACCTAGATGCACCTAGCAGACACTACCAACATGGTGGTGGTGGAAACTGGGAGAAATGAGATGGAGGATGGATGTATGGACGTTCCAGCCCTGGATACCCCAACCAGACCCAACAGTTTCCCTCCAGTAACCCTTGCTGCTCCATGTTTCACCCCCTATCTCTCTACAGAGCAGGGCTGGTAGTGGACACAGACTGTGGGTATCTCCTCCCTTCGTTGCCCCCTGTAAGGCAGGTTAACCAGGCCTACACCTGTCCCGCCTGCCTGCCTGGTTGGGTATTGATTGAGAAGCTCCAGAGGGGCCAGGTTGGTAATTATACTGTTGATTATTAGATCTATGGGACTCTGGATCACTGTGTAGACAGGTTCGGGGTCCATTCTATTTCATCCATTTAAACTGAAGAAAAGGTCAGATAGAAAGGGAACGTTAGTGATGTCTTTTCCCATAATTTCCCGTGCATATTCAAAATGCATTTGTGTTTGGGGAGGAATAAGGGGTGTCTGTGTGTGCATGCATGCGTTGGCGCGCGAGTGCATGTGTGTGTGAAGGTTTCATAGATAACGCGACACTCCTACAATGCAGCTTCTGGAGCAGTATTATCTGCTGCGATATATGATATTACCCAGAGTCTCTGTGTTACTGTGTTACTATCGTCTGATAGGATGAGGAGAAGATCGTTTCTCTGTTGCCTGAGCTGGATTTCCTAGTCTGTCCATGAATCTCTCTGCTCCCAACTGGCCAAGAGGTAAGAGGATTGAGGGGGTGTAAGGGAATGATTATTTCAGAGTCTTGCTGAGAATCAAATTGGCGAGAGCAAATATTTTGAGGCCCCCCGGGAACATCATGCACTCTGTAGTTGAACTAAGAACACGTTGATAAAAGAGGATCATTTCAAAGACTGCTCAGTGAATTATTAACAAGATTGTGTTGCTCCATAACACTCCGAAGACAACAATTAGACTGGAATGGAATTAACAAATACACGCTCATGAGTCATACACGGCATATAGAAGTCATCGTGATGATTTCGCCCTCTGCATTGAAGAGTTTAAAAGACAGAGTTACAGACGACCAGGAGGCCAGAAGGCAAGACTTCTGAGGATGTGACTGGACAGGTCCAGACAGAAAGCGTGCTAATATGTGTCTGTTTTACTGTGAACTGAGTTAGGAAGGGAGAGAGAGGAAGAGAGAGCGATTTAGAGACGGAGAGAAGAGAGGGATAGAAGAGAGAGATTGAGATCAACAGAGAGAAATAGAGAGCGTGTCTCTCTCAGGAGTCTCAGGGACTCTGATGATTGTGCTGTTGATCTCCTTAATGATGAGAGAATTAAGTGGTTGATAATGAAGCTAGGGGTTCTTCACATCACAACAACAACAACAACAACAACAACAACCAGGAGATCTCATTAGAGAGGAGCGACTGACTGCTTCCCAAATGGCACCCTATTCCCTAAGCAGTCCACTACCTTTGACCAGAGCCCTATGGACCCTGGTCAAAAGTAGTGCACTACTTAGGGAATAGGGGGGACACAGACGTAGACTCTCTCTGCCTGTCTCAAACAAGATGGCCGCCACACCACAGAGAGCGAAGACCATGCCCTCACTAACGAGGAGAGCTCTAATTTTACGTCTGAAATTATTTATTTTCAGCCAGGTTGACGTACTGATGATTCATCAAACGAGCCCCGCTGGCAACATATCCACACACACACACACACACACACACACACACACACACACACACACACACACACACACACACACACACACACACACACACACACACACACACACACACACACACACACACACACACACACACACACACACACAGTTTTTTGAGTGAAGTTTGTTTACGTGGTAAGTTATGATGTGTCTACCAGTTCCTCCTCAAGCTCTTTGAGAATGAGTCGAGGTCACCAGAGTTTGTTTTTATAATAAATCTGATTCTGGAAAAGCCTGGTGGTAGAATGTGTGTTTGGGGCAACTATCCCATTAAGAGAATGGGGGTAACAAGTGTTTTTGGGTCAGGTCTGTAAGGAAGTTGTGTAAGGGGTGAGAGTAGTGTGTTTGGGCTAAGTGTGTCACGACTCACGAGTGTGTGGAACGCGTTTGTGTGAGGAGATTGTGTAATGGGTGTGAATTAAATATGTGTGTGATTGTCAGGAGTGTATTTGGGGTGCATGTGTTAGGTTTGTGTGTTTGTCTGTGTTTGTGTGTATATGGATATAGGATGTGTGTTTGAGGATTGTGTGAGTTTTAAAAGTCTCTGTGAGGAGTGTTCTTGGTCTGCTTGTGTAAGAAGTGTGTGTTAGTAGGGTTCTTGGGCTGCGTGTGCAAGAAGTGTGTGTGTGTTAGCATCGTGCTTGGTCTGTGTGTGTAAGAAGTGTGTGTGTGTTAGCATCGTGCTTGGTCTGTGTGTGTAAGAAGTGTGTGTGTGTTAGCAGTGTTCTTGGTCTGTGTGTGTTAGAAGTGTGTCTGGGCTGTTCTCTGAGACTTGTCASCTGCCTCTAAGGAGGCCCCCAGGGTTGAAGAGGAGATGTGTAAAATAACTCCGTAGGCTGCCTCTTATAAACTACCTGTCAGAGTGACACACTGCAAAACAGCTTTTGCCTGAGAGAGAAACTGCCTGGTGATTATCATGTAGTATACCTCTATGGGTAGTCCAAGCAAGATGGTCAGTGCAAGTGACTGTGACTGTGTTATGTCTTCTTAACGTTATCCTGTATATCTACGGTATATGGGTAGTCAAAGCAAGATGGTTGCATGGCATGAACAAGAGCTTTGTTMTTGTTGCTGAACAACATAAGGAGACGAATGGAAGTTTGATACTCAATGGTTGGTTCTCTTGGCGATGAGTGATGGAGTAGTCGCACCCTCGATAACTACTGTGATTATTATTATTTGACCCTGCTGGTCATTTATGAACATTTGAACATCTTGGCCATGTTCTGTTATAATCTCCACCCGGCACAGCCAGAAGAGGACTGGCCACCCRTCATAGCCTGGTTCCTSTCTAGGTTTCTTCCTAGGTTTTGGCCTTTCTAGGGAGTTTTTCRTAGCCACCGTGCTTCTACACCTGCATTGCTTGCTGTTTGGGGTTTTAGGCTGGGTTTATGTACAGCACTTTGAGATATCAGCTGATGTACGAAGGGCTATATAAATAKATTTGATTTGATTTGATTTGAAAGGGCAAACCCCAAGCCAAATCACCCTCGCCTCCTGTACTTTACAAGTTATTTGAAAATATTCAAATTCTGTACTTGTCCCAGGTTTTGTGCACTGGCTCTTACTGGCTCCTAGGGCTTTGTTGGAATACAGGGAAAGAGGGGAACAAGAGGGTTGGAAGAGAACGAGGGGAAAAGAAGGGAAGAAAGAGTAACTCTCCTCTCTTTTCCCAGCCTCCTGTCCAGAGGGAGCTGTTTCTATGTTTTATCAGCACCCCAGAATTATTTTTAAAAGGATTGTGGGAAAACATGGAAACAGCATTAGTGGACGAGGAGAGAGAGCTGAAAATAGGCTGTGAATACTTAAATAGAGGTTAAATGGTGGTCGGCAGCACGGCACTATGGTTTTCATCATTCACAACTACAGTTGCCAAATATCTCTAAATCTAGGACCTGTTTCAAATGATCCCCTTTCCGTAGCTACATAGCTATCCCCTTTACATAGCTACTTCATATTCACACTCGCTCTGGAATGGGAAAAATATCCTTTCTATTTTATTCAGCTAAGTTCAACTATGTTCTTTTACTATGAAATCATATCGTATAAAATAATGTCAGGGGACTTACATTTTGTCTGCTAAATGAACACGCCTACAGCCCATAGCATGGCACATAGCCAGATAACATACAGTAGGCCAACTCATATTCTGTTCTTCTGAAATACATTTTCTTCATATCATAATGTTTCATTAGACCTGCTGAAAATAAATAATGGATTTACTGTGATGGTGTTTTTTCAATTGAGTTATTAGACTTTTAAAAAATGTAGACGTTCCAAATGTGCGCATCAGCGTGGAGGCCCGGAGATGCCAAACGTGTTGATGTTAATTAACGGTCAATTACCGTGAGACCGGCAGTCTTTAGCCTGACAATAACCGGCTGACAAAATGACCGCCACAGCCCGAGTGTAGACTTCGGCTTGCCTCCAGAAACATAACATTGAAGTCCGAAACGGACAAAAACGTCACAAAATGTTGTCGTGATATATGCACTCTCCTGTTCTCTCAGAACCCATTTCCGGACTCGTACKGGAATGGCGTCATCAGGATGTCTATGTATATGTATATTCTTCCTCTSTATTGTCCCTCTACCACATATCCCTCTGTCAATGGATGGATTTGCTGATTTACAGTGCCTTCGGAAAGAATTCAGATCCCTTGACTTTTTCCACATTTTGTTACGTTACAGCCTTTTTCTAAAATGTATTAAATAYAAAAATGTCCTCAGAAATCTACACGCAATACCCCATAATGACAAAGCGAAAACAGTAAAAAAAATATACTTTACATAAGTATTCAGACCCTTTGCTATGAGACTCGAAATGAGGTGCATCCTGTTTCCATTGATCATCCTTGAGATGTTTCTACAACTTCATTGTAGTCCACCTGTGGTAAATTCAATTGACTGGACATGATTTGGAAAGGCACACACCTGTCTATATAAGGTCCCACAGTTGACAGTGCATGTCAGAGCAAAAACCAAGCCATGAGGTCGAAGGAATTGTCCGGAGAGGTCAGAGACAGCATTGTGTCGAGGCACAGATCTGGGGAAGGGTACCAACACATWTCTGCAGCATTGAAGGTCCCCAAGAACACAGTGGCATCCATCATTCTTAAATGGAAGACGTTTGGAACCACCAAGATTCTTCCTAGAGCTGGCCGCCAGGCCAAACTGAGCAATCGGGAGAAGGGCTTTGGTCAGGGAGGTGACCAAGAACCCGATGGTCACTCTGACAGAGCTCTAGAGTTCCTCTGTGGAAATGGGAGAACCTTCCAGAAGGACAACCATCTCTGCAGCACTCCACCAATCAGGCCTTTATGGTAGAATGGCCAGACAGAAGCCACTCCTCAGTAAAAGGCACATGACAGCCCGCTTGGAGTTTGACAAAAGGCACCTAAAGACTCTCAGACCATGAGAAACACGATTCTCTGGTCTGATGAAACCAAGATTGAACTCTTTGGCCTGAATGCGTCAGGTCGTCAGGTCTGGAGGAAACCTGGCACCATCCCTACGGTGAAGCATGGTGTTGGCAGAATCATGCTGTGGGGATGTTATTCAGTGGCAGTGACTGGGAGATTAGTCAGCATCGAGGGAAAGATGAAAAGAGCAAAGTACAGAGAGATCCTTGATGAAAACCTGCTCCAGAGTGCTCAGGACCTCAGACTGGGGTGAAGGTTTACCTTCCAACAGGACAACAACCCTAAGCACACAGGCAAGACAATGTAGGAGTGGCTTCGGGACAAGTCTCTTAATATCTTTGAGGCCTAGCCAGAGCCCGGACTTGAACCCGATCGAACATCTCTGAAGAGACCTGAAAATAGCTGTGCCGCATCGCTCCCCATCCAACCTGACAGAGCTTGAGAGGATCTGCAGAGAAGAATGGGCGAAACTCTCCAAATACAGGTGTGCCAAGCTTGTAGCGTCATACCCAATAAGACTCGCGGCTGTAATTGCTGCCAAAGGTGCTTCAACAAAGTACTGAGTAAAGGATCTGAATACTTATGTAAATGTAATATTTCAGTTGTTTATTTTTAATAAATTAACAAAATTGTCTAAACCTGTTTTTGCTTCGTCATTATGGGCCATTGTGTGAAGATTGATGAGGGGGAAAAAACGATTTAATAAATTGTAGAATAAGGCTGTAACCTAACAAAATATGGAAAAAGTCAAGTGGTCTGAATACTTTCCGAATGCACTGTATATGCAGAGACTGAGGGAGTATGTAACAGACAGGTATATCTAGTACATGAAACCTGACCTTCATTTTCTCCCAATCCACTTTGAGACAAAAGATAGGGTTCTTCATAACTATCTTTAAGAACAGAGCTGTGTGTGTGTGTGTGTGTGTGTGTGTGGGTGTGTGTTGGTGTGTTGGTGGGTGGTGGTGTGTGTGGTGTGGTGTGTGTGTGTGTGTGTGTGTGTGTGTGGTTGTGGTGTGTGTGTTGTGTGTGTGTGTGTGTTGGTGTGGTGTTGTGTGTAGCTATAGAAAGAGACTGGTGAGACCCAGAGAGCAGAATAGGAAAAGGTAAGAAAGCCTCTAAACTGTGTTGGCCTTGTCCATGTATTTTTAACTGTCTGTCTTTTTGGATCTGTGTGAATAATGCATAGAGGGAGAGAAGGAATAGCCAATAAGTGTTAGAATTTAATAGCCTTTGTGGCAGAGCAGGGCCCCACTGCGCCTCAGTGGCAACCCCTCTTTCATCCATCCTTCTCTCCATTCCTGATCTCTCCATCCCTCCCTCCTTCACAGGCTACCTAGGGACCTGTGTGTGACCGAAGACGTCAGTAAGCTTCAGTTTGGCTGGCGGCTTGCCGAAGTCGACTCGGCGAACCGAAGGATTGCGTTCGCATACTCCCTTAAAGGAACACTCCACCCAAAAACTATCTTTTGGAATTTGTTTCATTAGTCCATTGTTGACYTAGTCTCAAAATGTTTTGCTTGTCACCGATCATGTTTTCAACATATATAACTTTCGAAATACAGAAATCATCCCTGTATGATGCATTTTGCATACCAAAGGTTTTTGGCGTAGTATTTTTCAATGAAAAATTGTGCATGAAAACGAGTCGTCTCTCGTTGAATGACAACAAAGACTATTGAAGAATCCCTACTGTTGACCAATCACTGACGAAAGGGGCGTAGACTAGGGCTGTTGCGGCACCGTATTACCGCCACACCAGCAGTCATGACCGCAGTAAAATTCTATGGGAATGTAATCTCCTTTTATGCACTCTGGACATGTGTTAGTAGGACCCAACTCTATAATGATCATCAGGTCGCTAATGGCCGGGTACTCAGGACTCTATTGTCCTTCTAATCACTCTGACATCAATGCAAATTCAATCAAAAAATTCAATCAAACACTTATTATCAAAACAGTATGTGCTTTTAAAACTCACCTCACTGTGATGATCAATTTGAAGAAAGATGTTCAACAGCAGGTTGAAACTGCGTGTAAAAACATGGTCATTGTGGATATTGTTTCAAGGCCTAGCACAACGAAATGGAAAGTGCATTCTAAGGTGATGATTAATTCAAAACCCCATATGCATATTAGAGCTTATGCATATGCATAGGCCTATATATGAGCCCAAGCCCTCCAAAAAAKCGAATTAAAATAATGATTGTGCCATTATACAATATTCCTTTCTCCAGTGTGCAGAGAGCGGGGGCTGTCAACAGTTTAATGAAATATGTTTTGTTGTGAAAACCTTACTATAGATGTTCCCGTACAGATTTCACTTGGTTTCCCAAATMAAGCACTGCGTAGCTGCAGGACCATGGTTGGACAGCCCCTTGGCGTACATAGTTTGGGCGGAATATCACCTGTTGCACGGCCAGATAACCGGAGTAGCCTAGCTGACATGAGTGAAACCACCCGGCAGGAAAGGGGCCTCCATAAGCTATTCGAGTGCATATGGCATTATTTTATATTATATGATTTTATAGTAAAATAATATAACTGAACTTAGCTGAATAAAATAGAAAGGATATTTTTCCCATACCAGAGCGAGTGTGAATTTGAAGTGGCTATGTTGAGCGTAAAAGTGATTATTTGAAACAGGTCCTATACGCTAGATGTAGAGATATTTGGCAACTTTAGTTGCAACCATAGCCAGATAACATACAGTTGGCCAACTCATATTCTGTTCTTCTGAAATACATTTTCTTCATTTCTTTAGACCTGCCTAAAATAAATAATGGATTTACTGTGGTGGTGTATTTTCAATTGAGTTATTAGACTTTTTTAAATGTAGATGTTCCATTAGCAGCTTGTATGCGTGGAGGCCCGGAGATGCTAGACGTGTTTATGTTAATTAATGGTCAATTACCGTGAGACCGGCAGTCTTTTGCCTGACAATAACCGGCTGACAAAATTTCATGACCGCCACAGCCCTACTGTAGACTTCGGCTTGCCTCCAGAATTTTTTTGTGTGTGCCCGAACAGCTGAAAAATCCCTCACCGAAGTCCAAAACGAACAAAAACTTCACAAAATGTTGTCATAATATATGCACACTCTTCGAAACTGTTTCGGTTGGAAAGCATGTGGACACCTTAAGATGACATCGCCAAAGACCAGGGTAACCTCAGGCAGGGAGGGAGAGACGGGGATGGAGGGAGAGGTAGAGCGAGAGGAAAGGAAGGAGTTTACTGGTCTCAGATCTCTATAATTTGTCTTGTAGTGTGACAGCCACCCTCTGATTGCCATTATGAAGTGACAGAGAGAGGGAGAGAGAGTGAGTTTGTGCATGTGCGTGCACAGGAAATTGGCCAGTGTTACCTAGTGTTGATTTTTCAGTATAACATTTCTAGTGTTTATTCAGGTGTTAAATTAACTCTGTAAGTGTTAAAATAACACTCATTGGTGAAAAAGAATCCAGGTGTTGGGTGTTAATAACCAGTGTTAACCCAAAACCACGCTCATCATTATTGTTTTCCCAGCATGCTCTATTACAGGTTGATTTTTAGAATTGTTTGTTTCAATATCTCTGTGTGGCATGTACATTGATTGACTAAATAATCTTATAATACTCAAATATAAATAATATACATTTTTCAAATCTATATCAATCGGTTATTTGGACTTATTGCACCCATTACTGAAATGGATGTTCCGATTGAGATGGTTTAGACGGAGGAAGTACGTATTTATTTCTTCCTCTCTATCACATGTCCTTTTGTCAGTGGATGGATTGACTGTTTTATATGTAGAGACTGAGGGAGTGTGTAACAGTCAGGTGTACCTACTACAAGAAATCTGACCTCCCTTTCTACTCAACCTACTTTGAGACAAAAGAGAGTTATGAAGAATCCTACCTTTAAGGGCAGGGCTGCGTGTGTGCGTAGCTATAGAGAGAGACCAGTGAGACCCAGAGAGCAGAATAGTAAAAGGTAAGAAAGCCTTTAAACTGCATTGGCCTTGGGACCTGTGTGTGACATCACCAAAGACCAGGGCACCCTCAGGAAGGGAGGGAGAGATGGGGATGGGGGGAGGGGGAGGGGAGAGAGTGAGAGAGAAAGAGAGAGGAAAGAGTTTACTGGTCTCAAATCTCTATAATTTGTCCTGTAGCATGACGGATACCCTCTGATTTTCGAGTTTAAATGATGCGAGAGGTAGCGGAGAGAGGAGAGAGAGAGAGAGGAGAGGAAGAGGAGAGGAGAGAGAGGGAGAGAGGGAGAGGAGAGGAGAGGAGAGGAGAGGAGAGAGAGGAGAGAGAATGTGCGTATAAGAAAAAGTATGGCACTGCAGTGCAATCAATAGGCTGCTCTCGCCCTCCTCTCTCTCCTCTCCCCCTCTCCCCCGTGGGGAAGGCGTTGTATTTGCCTGAATAATTGGTGCTGTGCCTCTCCAGCCTCTGAAGTTTCCCATCTTGTTAACCGACTAACAAGACTCCAGGTAGAAATTGCTCTCACATCAGGCCTAGATCTTAAACTTGCGTAGCTATGAAATACAACCTTGGTCTGCATGTGGGACCATTTTCATGCGTTTTGGCAAGAAACAGTATTGTACTACCATAACATCACTCTTCAAATGAATGAATGAATTCCTCCCCCGCCTCCCCCCCCAACAGGTGCCCAGGCAAGTGGACATCATGGCCCTTTGATCTCTCCAGTAGATGGGTAGCAGAGGGGGCGACATCGCTCCTCTCTTGTCACTCTCTAATCTCCATCCCTTCATCTCTCTCATGTCATAGAGGAGAGCAGGAGACAGGGGAGAGGAGCTGTGGGCACGAACCCTTCAATTCAACAGCACCTCTCAGGAGTTGGGCTACACATGGGAGCCAACTGTTTCCAATCATTTCATTCATTGTGCCAGAAATGGAACACTATTCCCTATGGCTTTCAGAAACTAGTTAAATATCTGGGTCATACCCTGGACATCCTGTTGTGAATGATTTAAGTTGATTTGATGTTGAAATGCATACTGATAAGTTTGGTCATCGGTATAGCAGCACTATTTCCATTTTTCTGTGAACGTTATTATCAAGTGTGAATTGTGTCAAATCAAATCAAATTGTATTTGTCACATACACCCGAAAAACAACGGGTATATACTTTCCTCTGAAACGCTTGCTTCTGAGCACCTTCCCAATGATGCAGAGTAAAAAAAAAAATCWTAATTATACACAAGAATGAAGCTATATGCAGGGACTACCAGTACCATATCAATGTCATGTAATCAAATAGTGTCCAGATGGTTATATTTCTGTTCCTGTTGTGACACCTCTCCTGTGTGTCAAACATCCTCACTTGGTCTCAGAACTGCACTGGCTGCAYATTTGATTGAAAAATGAACCACCAAGAGACCACTTAGCCCTTCCATAAGGGACTAATCTAATTAATTATCAGTTTCACGCTGTTAGCCACACACACACACGCAGTCTTATACAGCTAACCTTGTGGGGACACACAGTTCAGTCCTATTCAAACTCCTTTTTTCCCTGAACCCTAAACCTAACCGTAACCCGTACTCTTACCCTAACCTTAACCCAAAAACCTAACCCTAAACTTAACCCTAGCTCCTAACCCTAAAACTAACCCTAACTCCTAACCCTTAA
>NC_036840.1:10085902-10104674 GCF_002910315.2 Salvelinus sp. IW2-2015 | reverse complement strand
AAGAGAAGATCCATCAGAACCTGACAGAGCTTGGAGATCTGCTAGAAAGATGGGCGAAACTCTGCAATAAAGGTGTGCCAAGCTTTGGTAGCGTAATACCATAAGATCGCGCTGTATTGCTGCCAGAAGGTGCTTCAACAAAGTACGAGTAAGATGGAATCTGAATACTTATGTAAATGTAATATTTCAAGTTGTTTATTTTTAATAAATTACAAAATTGTCTAACGGTTTTTGCTTGTCAATTATGGGCCATTGTGTGAAGATTGATGAGGGGGACAAAACGATGTTAACATAAATTGTAGAATAGGCTGTAACGCTAACAAAATATGGATAAAAGTCAGTGGTCTGAATCTTTCCGAAATGCAGCTGTATATGCAGAGACTGGAGGGAGTATGTAACAGACAGGTATAATCTAAGTAACATGAAACTTGACTTCATTTTCTCCCAATCCACTTTGAAGACAAAAGATAGGGTTCTTCATGAACTATCTTTAGAACAGAGCTGTGTGTGTGTGTGTGTGTGGGTGTGTGTGTGTGTGTGTGTGTGTGGTGTGGTGTGTGTGTGTGTTGTTGGTGTGTGTGTGTGGTGTGTGTGTGTGTGTGTGTGCTATAGAAAGAGACTGGTGGACCCAGAGAGCAGAATAGGAAGGTACAGAAAGCCTCTAAACTGTGGTTTGGCCCTTTGTCATAGTATTTTTAAACTGTGTGTCTTTTTGGATCCTGTGTGAATATGCATAGAAGGGAGAAGCAAGGAATAGCACAATAAGTGTTAGAGATTTAATACCCTGTTGTGGGCAGAGCAGGGCCCACTGCGCCTCAGTGGAACCCCTCTTTCATCCATCATTTTCTCCATTCTGATCTCTCCCATCCTCCCTTCTTCACAGGCACCCTAGGGACTGCTTGGTGTGACGCGAATGAACGTCAGTAAGCTTCAGTTTGGGCTGGCGGCTTGCCGAAGTCTGACTCGGCGAACGAAGGATTGCGTTCGCAATACTCTTAAAGGAAACTCCACCAAAACTATCTTTTGAATTTGTTTCATTGTCTTGTTGACATAGTCTCAAAATGTTTTGCTTGTCACCGATCATGTTTTTACATATATAACTTTCCGAAATACAGAAATCATCCCTGTATGATGAATTTGCATACCAGGTTTTTGGCGTAGTATTTTCAATGAAAATTGTGCATGAAACGAGTCCGTCTCTCGTTGATGACAACAAAGACTTTGAAGAATACCTACTGGTTTGACGCAATCACTGACGAAAGGGGCGTAAGACAAGGGCTGTTGCGGCACCGTATTAACGCCAACCAGCAGTCATGACCGCAGTAGAAATTCTATGGGAATGTATCTCCTTTTATGCACTCTGGACATGTGTTAGTAGGACCCATCCTATAATGATCATCAGGTCCGCTAATGGCCGGGCTCAGGACTCTTTTGTCACTTCTATATCACTCTGACATCAATGCAATTCAATCAAAAAATTCAAAAACACTTATTATCAAAAACAGTATGTGCTTTTTAAAACTCACTCAACTGTGATGATCATTTGAGAAAGAGCAAACAGCAGGTTGAAGCTGCGTGTAAAAAATGGTCCATTGATGGATATTGTTTCAAAGGCTAAGCACAACCGAAATGGAAAGTGCATTCTAAAGTGATGATTAATTCAAAACCCTTCATATGCATATTTAGAGCTTATGCAAGTTGCATAGGGCCTATATATGGGCAAGCGCCTCCCAAAAAAACGAAATTAAAATAAATGATTGGGCCATTATACAAAGTATTCCTTTCTCCAGTGTGCAGAGAGCGGGGGCTGTCATCAGTTTAATGAAATATGTTTTGTTGTTGATAAACCTTACTTATAGATGTCCCGTACAGATTTTCACTTTGGTTTCCCAAATAAGCACTGCGTAGCCTTGCGAGGACCATGGTTTGGACAGACCCCTTGGCGTACATAGTTTGGGCGGAATATCACTGTTGGCACGGCACAGATACCGGAGTAGCCTAGCTGACATGATGTGAACGCACCCGGCCAGGAAAGGGCTCCATAAGCTATTCGATTGCATATGGATATTTTAATATTATTGATTTTATAGTAAAATACATATAACTGAACTTAGCTGAATAAAAAGAAGGATATTTTCCCAATACAGAGCGAGTGTCGGAATTTGAAGTGGCTTATGTTGAGGTAAAGTGGATTATTGTTGAACAGTCCTATACGTAGATTGTAGAGATATTTGGCAACTTTAGTTGCAAACCATAGCCAGATAACATACCAGTTGCCAACTTCATATTCTGTTCTTCATAAATACATTTATCATTCATTTCTTTAGACCTGCCCTTAAAATAAATATGGATTTAACTGTGGTGTGTATTTCAAATTGACGTTTATTAGACTTGTTTTATAATGTAGATGTTTCATAGCAGACTGTGTATGCTGGAGGCCGCGGAGATGCTAAACGTGTTTATGTTAATTAATGGTCAATTACCGTGAGACCGGCAGTCTTTGCTGACAATAACCGGCTGACAAAATTTCATGACCGCCACAGCCCCTACTGGTAGACTTGCGCTTGCCTCCAAGAATTTTTTTGTGTGTGCCCCGAACAAGCTGAAAAATCCCTCACGAAGTCCAAAACGAACAAGAAACTTCAAAATTTGTCATAAATATATGCACACTCTTGCGAAACTGTTTCGGTTGGAAAGCATGTGGACACCTTAAGATGAGCATCGCCAAGACCAGGGTAGACCTCAGGCAGGGAGGGAGAGACGGGGATGGAGGGAGAGGTAGAGCGAGAGGAAACGGAGGAGTTTACTGGTCTCAGATCTCATAATTTGTCTGGTAGGTGACAGCCCACCTCTGATTGCCATATGAAGGACAAGAGAGAGGGAGAGAGTGAGGTTTGGGCATGTGCGTGCACAGTGAAATTGGCCAGTTTTACTAGTGTTGATTTTCAGTTATATACATTTCTAGTGTTTATTAGTTTAAATTAACTCTGTAAGTGTTAAAATAACACTCATTGGTGAAAAAGAATCCAGGTGTTGGGTGTTTAATAACCAGTAGTTAACCAAAACCACGCTCATATTAATTGTTGTTCCCAGCGAGCGCTATTACAAGCGTTTTGATTTTTAAATTGTTTGTCAATATCTCTGTGTGGCATGTACATTGATTTGAACTAAAATAATCTTATAATACTCAAATATAAATAATAATTTTTCAAATCTTATCAAATCGTTTATTGGACTGTATTGCACCATTCGATGTAGTGTTCCGATTGAAGATGGTTTAGAGCGAGAAATACGTATTTATTTCTTCCTCTCTATCACATGTCCTTTTGTCAGTGGATTGGATTGACTGTTATATGTAGAGACTGAGGGAGTTGTGTAACAGCAGGATGTACATACTAAGAAAAATCTGACCCTCTTCTACTCAACCTACTTTGAGACAAAGAGAGTATGAAGAATCCTACCTTTAAGGGCAGGGCTGGGCGTGTGTGCGTAGCGTATAGAGAGAGGACAGTGGACCCAGAGAGCAGAATAGTAAAAGGTAAGAGAGCCTTTAACACTGCTTTGGCTTCGGACACTGTGTGTGACTAAGGCTGGACATCACCAAAGCAGGGCACCCTCAGGAAGAGGGAGAGTGGGATGGGGGAGGGGAGGAGAGAGTGAGAGAGAAAGAAGAGGAGAAGAGTTTACTGATCCAATCTCTAATAATTGTCCGTAGCATTGACGGATACCCTCTGATTTTCGAGTAGAATGGAAGAGCGGGCAGACGAGGAGATGGAGAGAGAGAGGAGAGGAGAGGAGAGGAGATGAGAGGAGAGAGGGAGAGAGAAGGAGAGGAGAGGAGAGGAGGAGAGGAGAGAGAATGTGGTATAAAGAAAAAGTATGGCACTGCATGCTATCAATGGCTTATTGTCTCCCGCTGGAAGGCGTTGTACCTTAGTGCTCTCTCAGCGCTCTGAAGTTCCTTGCTTCGATAACGAACTCCAGGGTAATCTCCACCGAGCCTCAGACTCCACGCTGCGTTAAGGCGAGGAATTTGGAAGCGATGTGGATTTATTGGCGATTTTGGCTCCTACTCCAGCCTTGTATGCTTTCCGCGATATGTCTACCGTAACTGAGACTCATAGAAGGGGCCTCGAATTCAGCTAGATCTAAATTGAGTATCTTGAAATTCACCTTGGTCTGCAGCACCTTTCTCTTTGCAAAACAGTTCTCCACCTACAATGGTCGCCTTGCAAAGTGGAATGCAAGTGGATTTGTCCCCCCCTTCCCCAACGGGTGGTAGCAGGCAAGGGGACAGTCGGCATGGACTCTCTCAGTACTGTACAGGGGGTCGTCCTAATCTTTCACTCCTAATCTCTCATCCTCATCTCATTCTGTCATATGAGAAGCAGGAGACAGAGGAGAGGAGCTGTGCAGCAACGAACACTTTAGATTGCACAGCACCTTTCTTCGTTCAGGAGTTGGGAGCTACACCTGGGAGAAACGTAGTATGTGCCAATCAATTTTCATGTCTCATTGTGCCAGGAAATGAATACACTATTCCCTTATGGCTTTCAAACTAACTAGTGTAATATATGGTGGCCTAGTACACTTGGACATGCCTGTTGAAATTAGTGATTTTACAGTTGATTGTAGCATGGTAGTATAATGATTACACAGTGATGACACGTTTCGTGTCCAGGATCGAGCATGAGCAGCAGCACTTAATCTATTATTTCTGGTCGACACGATATCAAGTGTGAATCGTGTCATACCATCCACAATTGAATTGTAGTTGTACACAGGTACACGCCAGAAAGAAACAACGGGTATATACTTTCCTCTGAAACGCTGCTTCTGAGCACCTTCCCAATGATGCAGAGTAAAAAAAAAATCTAATTATACACAAGAATGAAGCTATATGCAGGGTACCAGTACCATATCAATGTCATGTAATCAAATAGTGTCCAGATGGTTATATTTCTGTTCCTGTTGTGACACCTCTCCTGTGTGTCAAAATCCTCACTTGGTCTCAGAACTGCACTGGCTGCAAATTTGATTGAAAAATGAACCACCAAGAGACCACTTAGCCCTTCCATAAGGGACTAATCTAATTAATTATCAGTTTACGCTGTTAGCCCACACACACAGCAGTCTTATACAGCTAACCTTGTGGGGACACACAGTTCAGTCCTATTAAATCTCTATTTTCCCTGACCCTAAACCTAACCGTAACCTGTACTCTTACCCTAACCTTAACCCAAAAACCTAACCCTAAACTTAACCCTAGCTCCTAACCCTAAAACTAACCCCTAACCCTTAATTAATGTAAATTTAACCGCTGAGACTATTCTAACCTTAACCCTAAAACCTCTAGAAATAGCATTTGACTCTTGTGGGACAAACAAATGTCCCAGTTGGTCAAGATAAGTTGGTCTGCTGGTCCCCAGCAAAATAGTTTTACAAAAAAACACACACACACAGCACACACACCAACACACACACACCACACACAACACACACACAGCACACACACACACACACACACACACACACACACACACCACCACATCCTGCCCACACACACACACACAACCACAAGCACTCAGAGGGCAGAAAGCATCCCTTTCTGCATCCTCTCCCAGCTCCCCTGCCTCTGCCAAGTGCCACTTCAACGATGGAATTATTTTTAATAGGCTACTTTAGGTGTCATATATAATTACCTGCAGGCCATTTCTACGGCACCTGCCACTGCATTAGCAATTTATTTAGTTGAAAAAGTCAACTGTTCATAAATCAAGCCGCCTCGAAATCTACATCCTTTCAAGCCAGGGGGTGAATATATAAATATAATAATCTCGACTTTTAGTTTTCTGTTTGTGCCTGTCACTTGTGGCAGCAAATAATTTTTCTCTCTTATTCATTTTGGTTGTGTCCCAAATGGAACCGTATCCCCTACACGGAGCCCTGTGGGACGTGGTCAAAAGTAGTTCACTATGTAGGGAATAGGGTGCCATTTGGGATGAAGCCTTTCACTCTGAGTGGAGAGAGAATCGAGCTATTAATCCTGGGTAAATGGAAAGACTGAGATCCATAACAATATTAAACYCGCTCAATTAAACACATACAGAGTGGCGAGGCAGACAAACCTCGTTAGCACAACCAACACCACGCCCATGTAATTAACTACATTCCACCACCAAATGGCTATCTCATTGGATGCATACAGTACCATACCGTTAGCCTGGTCCCAGATCTGTTTCTGCTCTTACCAACTCTATTGCTCATTGTTAAGCCAAACATGATACTGATCGGTGGTGAACCCAGACTATAGGATCTAGGCCTTCAGGGGGACCAGAAATCTTCCAATACATTGTATCAAAAAGACAAATCCAGAAAATAACAGAACATATAGCATCACTTAATGCGGCCGACATTATATTTTCCGTGAGTCGGACCATTCTAGTTGTAGTGGAGGAGCAATGCTTTTTGATGACATTATGAATGAATCAAACAAGCCTGGCTGCGCTTCGGGCTGCAGCACACACAGAACCGGTATGGGACACACATCATCAAATAATGCCACCAGCAAAGCAAAAAGCACACTGTTCACACAACCTATGGTAACCTAACACCACGATCACCGATAGCGACAACAACAGTGTCACATCAAAGGTGACAGGCTCGTGGTGCTGAAAGGACAGCGGCCGTATTACCTGTTCACTCCGTCATGGCGCCGAAGGAGAGACAATGTCGGTCAAACACACAGACACGGCTGATAGACAGCAGTCACACACAGCATCAAATCACGTTAAAGAATACACAGCCCATTCACTCCAGTAGGAAACCGTGAAATTATAACAATGCAAAAGCACAACCATTTCCCGAAATGAACAAACCAGCTATTACTTCCCATTGCAGATATATTTGATCGTGTTCATCACACTAACGCGTGATCGAAAGTTTAAATGCAGCAATGTCTCACTGTTATTATTTTTCAAAGAGGTGCAAGCGAGCTGCAACAAAAGAACAAAGCCACAGCAGATGATGATCATTTGCAAACCAAGTTTGAAAGTTCATCTTGAAAAGAGTGATGCTACAAAATGAGCAGCAACTTCCACCTTGAAGTTGATCAAAGCTGCTGCATCCGCCGTCGCCATTGTCACACTGCCACAACACAAGCTGGCTAACATTGTCACACTGCCACAACACAAGCTGGCTAACATTGTCACACTGCCACAACACAAGCTGGCTAAACATTGTCACACTGCCACAACACAAGCTGGCAACATTGTCACACTGCCACAACACAAGCTGGCTAACATTGTCACACTGCCACAACACAAGCTGGCTAACATTGTCACACTTCCACAACACAAGCTGGCTAACATTGTCACCACTGCCACAACACAAGCTGGCTACATTGTCACATGCCACAACACAAGCTGGCTAACATTGTCACACTGCCCAAACACAAGCTGGCTAACATTGTCACACTGCCACAACACAAGCTGGCTAACATTGTCACACTGCCACAACACAAGCTGGCTAACATTGTCACACTGCCACAACACAAGCTGGCTAACATTGTCACACATGCCACAACACAAGCTGGCTAACATTGTCACACTGCCACAACACAAGCTGGCTAACATTGTCACTGCCACAACACAAGCTGGCTACATGTCAACTGCCACACACAAGGCTGGCTAACATTGTCACACTGCCACAACACAAGCTGGCTAACATTGTCACACTGCCACAACACAAGCTGGCTAACATTGTCACACTGCCACAACACAAGCTGGCTAACATTTCACACTGCCACAACACAAGCTGGCTAACATTGTCACACTGCCAACAACACAAGCTGGCTAACATTGTCACACTGCCACAACACAAGCTGGCTAACATTGTCACACTGCCACAACACAAGCTGGCTAACATTGTCACACTGCCACAACACAAGCTGGCTAACATTGTCACACTGCCACAACACAGCTGCTAACATTGACACTGCCAACACAGCTGGCTAACATTGTCACACTGCCACAACACAAGCTGGCTAACATTGTCACACTGCCACAAACAAGCTGCGTAACATTGTCACACTGCCACAACACAAGCTGGCTAACATTGTCACACTCCACAACACAAGCTGGCTAACATTGTCACACTGCCACAAACTCAAGCTGGCCTACATTGTCACACTGCCACAACAAAGCTGGCTAACATTGTCAACTGCCACAACACCAAAGCTGAGCTAACATTGTCACACTGCCACAACACAAGCTGGCTAACATTGTCACAAAACTGCCACAACACAAGCTGGCTAACATTGTCACACTGCCACAACACAAGCTGGCTAACATTGTCACACTGCCACAACACAAGCTGGCTAACATTGTCACATTACTATAACACACGCTAGCTAACTTTACTAGCGTAGCGCCTCGATCACACCGACAGCGTTGTTGCATTTTGGTACACCAGAAGTACATTCATTTCCAATCGAACGCTGCGTTTGCCTTGCGGCATTGCGTTGCAGAGGCAGTTGCAGTGCGTTCTGTGTGGCGCATGCGTTCGATTTATCGAATGTGTGCATCAAATTGTACACGTAGATGGCTTTGACACAAATGGTAGCAGAAGATGAATGCAGAACTTTTGTTGCACACATATTCAGATGATGTTGCGTACCATTTTGCACAGTGAAGCTGTACGCGTGATCGAGGCATTAGCGTGGGGAAACTAGTGCTTGTGCCACTGATTTAATCTAAAATCTACTGATTATGTTTTCTTGCGCTCTAAGTAGTGACGTGTAGGGGTAGAAGGAAGGCCTACCCGTCACATTGCTAGTCTAAATGTGATTGGTTCATTCCACCGTCACTCCAATAGTCTGCTCTAATACAGTTGAACGGCAGAGGCCTTCTGTACAGTTTCTGAAGGCCTAGCTAATGGCTGGCTGAGCTCGATTTTTCTACCCAGAGATCACCAACTAAAATCCTGATTGGATATTTTTTTTATTTTCATAAATAACTCTTCTCTTTCCAACACAACTGAAGAGATGAAAACAGAAGATCATTAAAATTCTTTAAAAGATGAAATAGGAGTTAAGACAACATTATTTTATTTTGCCTCTGAAGGCCTAGAAGCCCCTCATGGTTCCGCACTGACAATGATTGACAAGGAGTTGGCATGATATCACAAGCAGACTGGCACTCAGGCTACCATGTAATATTATCTTTTAACATACTGTAATCCCTTTTCTTATTTCAGTTCTGGTCTATAGCCCTAAGTCATCATCTCAGTTGCCCTCTTTATTTCTGGCAACCCATTTGATCTATACAGATCCACAACACATTTGCTTTCTCAGCTGAGATGTACAGTGGGGTTGGAAATGATTGACAACCTTGATAAAAAATMAGCAGTAATGACTGTATAAAATACATAATTCAAATAATGAAATGTATTGTATGCAATTAAAACAAAAATATATATATCCACTTTATTATTTTTAATAACGTGGATATATTGCTCAGAGAAAGAGATTTAGTTTAACAAGTAACACTTWGATTTTTTTTCAAAAAGGTAGGGGTAAAAATCATTGACACCCCGAAATATTATTTTAAATGTAGTAGTCAAAAGTTTAGTATTTGGTCCCATATTCCTAGCACACAATGACTACATCAAGTTTGTGACGCTACAAACTGGCTGGATGCATCTGGTCGTGTTTAAAATTATTTTGTGCCCAATAGAAATGAATGGTAAATAATGTATTGTGTCATTTTGGAGTCACTTTTATTTGAAATAAGAATAGAGTATGTTTCTAAACACTTCTACATTAATGTGGATGTTACCATGGTTACGGATCATTCTGAATGAACTGTGAATAATGATGAGTGAGAAACTTACATATGGGCCAAAGATCATACCTCCAAGACATGCCAAGGTTAGCATGTCTTGGGGGTATGACCTTTGACCCTTTGTAACTTTCTCACTCATCATTATTCACAATGTATCTCAATATTTTGAATTATTTATTCGAATTAGTCATTATTGCTAATCTTTATCAAGGGTGTCAATAATTTCTGACTCTATTGTATATGAGAGGTTTAAGCCCGGATTGGTCTTGTGAGAATGTGGGTTTGGAGAGGCATGGAACCGCACCAAGAGTATAACACAGCTGTATCTACAACTTGCTCTCAGTAGGATGTGTTCTCACCCCAATAATAAAAGAAAATACACTGAGATATTTAGTGCTGAAATTCTGCACCGTCTCCAATTACTCTCGGAAAGACCTCTGAGAAAACCAAGGCTTTGATAAACATGATTAGAGTTTTTAATGTTGTGATGCTGTTTTAAGAGGTGAAGCTATTGCAAGGAAGCAGAATCTTAGGGTCTCGAGATGCCTTAGTCGACTAGTATTATTCGTCATGCTCCAACGCCCTGTCACGCTCCCAAGGACAGACCATTTCCTTATTTCCAAACAGATTGGCTGCATTTCTTGTGCTAGCTCGCTTGTAATTGAAATAAACACCATTAAAACAATAATCCAAACTTCTGACGATGTGGTTAAATAGTTATTATGAGAGAGTTGGGCCTAATGAGATATGAAAACTCTACAGCTCTGTTGGCAGGTGTCAAATGTTTTACTGTCAGTTACTGTGGTCTGATGGTCTGATGACTGGCTGCTGAAGCTCATAGTAGGACACAAGGAGTCTGGCAGAGGAGGCTGCTGAAGGGAGAACGGCTCGTAATAATGGCCGGGACGGCGGCAATGGAATGGCATCAAACATTCGGAAACGATGTGTTTGATGGATTTGATACCCTTCCACTGATTCCGCTCCAGTAGTTACCACGAGCGTGTCCTCCCAAACGAAGGTGCCACCAACCTCCCCGAGGAGTCCGGTATCGGTGGAATCGACAGGAGAAGATGACGCAAGAGCTGGCTTCTATAGGCCTATACGTCAGTCAAAACCATCACAGTAAATATGTTATTGTTGTTAAAGGACTGTGTGCTCTCCCCCTCTCATTGACATCAGGCTGTGCTTCAGCATGTTGCTGTGTGTGTGTGTGTGTGTGTGTAACTAATATGTGTAGAACTGCATAACTGCTGTGACTGTTAAAGAGAAGCTATGCCAGTCTCAGCTGGTGCTACAACCACCTGGTGCTAATGGACACACAGCACTCTGAGTGCCTTCGCTTGAATAGCTGCACATAGATGCACATGCTACTTATGCACATTGAGGCGTTGCAGTGACTAATGTCAACCACCAGCGAACAATGTGTGTGTGTGAGCAGTGTGAGCAGTGTGTCTGTGTGAGCGAGGGCGGTCTCTTTGTGTGTGTCTGGTCGCGCGGGTGATCCGGCGAGATGCCGCAGCGGTGTACCTCTTCCCATTTCCATAATGGCACCTCCCTGCTGAGAAACCGTCCTACCTCACGCATGCACGCACACCATAGGTCAGTGGTGTGTGATGATTGTAGCTCTGGGTGAGTGGCGTGTGGTGTGACCTCCCTGTGTTGTTGTTCTGGGGTTACGATTACACACACACACCTTCATCCCTGTCGCCCTCTTTCAGTATTTCTTGATGGGGCGATGTTTTGTCGACCGTACTCCACGATTGGAGTGTTGACTCCATATTGCTACACCAAAGGGGGTTGGCGGCACCTTAATTGGGCTTGTGGTAATGGTTTGACTGGTATTAGTGGAATGGTATCAATTACATCAAACACATGGTTTCTACTCCATTCCTCCCCTCAGRGGTCTCCTGAGTGCTGCTTCACAGAACATGACTGTGTAGACCTCCAGATAGGCCACGCACATGCACCCTCACTTCTCTCTGCTCCATGGCACCTGGATGGGACTGAGCAAAGGCATAGATATGTCAACAAAAACCCCAGTGTCTCTGACTGTGAGTGTGTGCAGTCCCCACTAGAGGAGGATAGAAAGAGAGAGACAGAGAAAAAGAAAAAGAGAGAGAGGTGGGAGGGAGGGAGGGAGCGAGAGGGAGAGAGGAAGAGAAACAGAGCGAGAGAAACAGCGAGAGAAACAGAGCGAGAGAGAGAGAGGGAGAAACCAAGAGAGAGAGAGACGTGGGAGACAGCGAGATGAGATGAGTTGTTCTGTGGATATGGAAGTTCTCATGCTGCTAGGTTAGATATGCTGATGTCTCTGACTGTGGTCTCAGCTGAGGTGGCAGCTTGTGGAGCAATGAAAAACAAAATATAATTTATGTGTACATGTCTGCTACCCATCTACCTACGCACCTCTCCTGCTCTCTCACACTGTTCACACACATCTCTGCAAAAATCATGCTGCCCCAGCAGAAAAACAACATCTCTCTCAACCTCTCTATAGGCATGTTTCTATTGACCCAGGTTTATTCGACAAAAACTATTTTGCAAAAAAAACAACAACATTGCGACGTGTAATGGAAATGGCAGAAATAGGAGAAATGTTCTCAAGATCGACAACATTTGTATCTCTTCGACAGGGTGGATTTTTCTTTTGTCTAACTGTCTTTTTTGCAACAAATGATGATGGAAACGGCGTTTCTTAGAATAAATGATTATTGCCGAACAATTCGAAATCAATTTTTTTCCCACTATAAAAAGTATTTATTTGCAGGACATCAATTGCTCTGACTTTCAAGAAAGCTTGAATTACTTTGCCTTGCTTTTCTGTCTGGCAAGTTTCACCATCCTGTTATTTCAGATCAAAAAAACTCTGACCAAGGCCTTGAGGCCGATACGTAAAGCTTAATAAAGAGCAGTGATACTATCAAGAGCAGTGAAACTATCAAGCGCAGTGAAACTATCAAGAGCAGTGATACTATCAAGAGCAGTGATACTATCAAGAGCAGTGATACTATCAAGAGCAGTGATATTATCAAGAGCAGTGAAACTATCAAGAGCAGTGAAACTATCAAGAGCAGTGATACTATCAAGAGCAGTGAAACTATCAAGAGCAGTGATACTATCAAGAGCAGTGATACTATCAAGAGCAGTGTGCGGGTTTCCTTCTTTTTTCAGATCTATCAGAGTGAAAGTTTCACCATGGCATGGACTATGGCGATATGTTGGCACATGAGAATTGTCCGAATATGGCAAATATTAGTACGTTCTTGCATTCTATCCACGCTGGCTTTCGCGGGATACTTGAGACATGAAACAGATCATTGGGAGGGCATACCCACTCTTAGAAAATGTGTTATTTTTTAACACATCCGTGTGTCTAGTTAGGGACGACACATATGTGTTACTTTTAACACAATCACTGTGTTGGCACAACATGATTTGTATAAATATATCAACACGTGTCGTGTCAATTCCTTTAATTAATGTGTTAAAAGCTGAAAACCACACAACACACTCTTTTTGGCCACCAGTACATGTCATTCCATTTTCTATTGTGTTGTCAACTCATGTTAAGGTTGAGCACGGATACTTTTGCAGTATATAAGTTCCTTAAGTGCCTATGCATATCCCAATGTTGGGCTAGTTTGCGTTTATCATTTTCTTTAGAACAATGTTATTCATTGCCCCTAATAGGCCACGCCTTTTGATTACCCAACCACTGTTTGATTACCCAAACAGTGGTTAATTTAACCATCAGTTGGGTTTTTATTCACTTTCGTACTGGGTTGACCCAGAAGATGGGTCTTTTTGTAATGTAATCCATAGGTTATTTTCAGGAGGCGTGGCCCGTTGGGGCCGTGGCTTTCAGTTAGGTATTTTTGGCCGCCGGTAAGAGTAATTCCTGTTCGTCATGTTATGRTTGTACACTAAAAGTGAAAATCTCCTTTCAATATTTTGGCACATCACATATTTAAATATACAATTAATAACACTATTAGTTAAAATACTGTAAAGTGGTAACTAGCTCAACATTAGGATGCACATAGGCACTTTAGGAACTGAACTTGTGTAAGCCTCAACATGTGTTTACTGCAACAGAAAAGAAGAACCGGAATGACATTTACTCTCACAGGTGCCCAAAATGAACTATCTAAAACCCACACCTCTACTAAGCCATGCCTCCAGTCTTCTGATCTGACCCGTTGGATAATAGCTCAATAACCCAACTAAGTGACCCAACTGGCTGGGTCAAAAAGAACCCAATCTGTGTTCTGTCCACTATTTACCCAGCACTGGGTTGTTTTTAACCCAGAATTMTTTTGAGTGTTGCGGGCAATTGTCGCATCTATTTTCTATGCAAACTTAATAAATGTTGTCAAAAAATCACTGTAAAAGGTATGTTTTTCTGTTACTCTCTCTCTCTCTATCTTTCTCTCACTTAAAAAAATGCTAGGTTGTGTAACGATCGTCTAATTCCTCCTCCTCGGATGAGGAAGAGGAGTAAGGGTCGGACCAAAATGCAGTGGTGAAGGTAGACATAATGATTTATTAAACGAAACCGAAAACACGAAGAACACTAGAGAATTACAAAAACAATAAACGACGTAGACAGACCTGGACTTGAGAACTTACATATAACGAAGAACGCACAAACAGGAACAGACTACATACACGAACGACAAAACGAAACAGTCCCGTGTGGTAGACATATACGGACACAGGAGACAACCACCCACAAACAAACAGTGAGAACACCGTACCTTAATATGGTTCTCAATCAGAGGAAACGTCAAACACCTGCCTCTAATTGAGAACCATATCAGGCAACACATTAACCCCAACATAGAAACACAAAACATAGACTACCCACCCAGCTCACGTCCTGACCAACTAAACAAAGTTAAACAAAGGAAAAATAAGGTCAGGAACGTGACAGGTTGTTTTTTTGACCTAACTGCTGGGTTGCTGGCGTTGGGTCACTTAGTTGGGTTGTTTTCTTTAAAAACGCTGGGTTATCAGAAGACTGGAGGGGTAGTTTAGTAGGGGCGTGGCTTTCAGATATTTATTTTTATCCACCCATGAGAGTAAATGTCATTCCTGTTCATCTGTTCTGTTGCATAGTTAATACATATTGAGATTGAAAATGTACATTTTTGTAGCGTCACTGTTGCTTACATAAGTTTATGAGTTCTTTAAATTACAACATTATTAAAGTTATTAGGTACAGCTGCTGTTAATGTGATTCGGCTCTTTAGGGGTTTAACAACTGTCTCTGGATCAGTGACCAACTGCTGTCAGAGCTCTAAGTATAGCAGAGCAGGCACGGACGGCTGATCCAAAAACCTGTCCTGCTGTCTCTGCCCTGTTGACACTGCCGGGTATATAGAGAACCAAACCCACAGAAAGCGCCTTTCATCCTGTTGGTATATGCAAAGCTAAAGGAGCAGACTCTAACTGCAGTCTGAGGGAGGGAAAAACTTCAACTCATCAGTGACTGTTCCCTCAGAGAGTTATTGGGATGGATACTCACTCTTATAATAGGGTGGTTGCAACAGCCTCATGAGGTTGGGGTTTGGACAAAAGCAGTGCACTATATGGACTGTGGATGCAGGGCCGGTTCCGGGCATAAGCGACATAAGCGGCTGTTTAGGGGCCRTTATTTTRTTTAGGAACTCAGTCGGGGTCTCAAATTACTATGGAGAGTAKMACTAGTAGAATACACAAGAWGCAATTTAGAAATTTGTTTGTGAATCAGCAGTTTTTCTCTTTATTATGTCAGTGACTGACAGTCACTCAATTAGCCATGTCAGCTAACAATTTTTAGATTGGTGAGTTAGTCTAGCCAGCTATCTAAATTTGTAGTAATCATGGCTGAATACTGACCGACACACAGAGCACATGCCCAGAAGGGGCRCCCATTGATTTTGTTAGTAATTCTCACTCAGATATCATATTAACACGGCATAAGAATTCATTACAAAATGTGTTGAATTGCATAAAATCATATTTAAAACAGCAAAGATTTCTCTGCCCCATGGCAAAATGTGTAGAATTACAGAAAACTTGCTTTAAACTGCAACATCTTCTCTACACCCCATGGCAACATGTAGAATTGCAGGAAAGTAACTTCAAAACTACATTTTTTTCTCTCTACTGTCAAGAGTGGGGCCAGTAAACTGTTTTTCCGCGAGGTGGTGTTAGTGGTGGTGGCAGAGGTGGTGGTAGTGGTAGTGGTGGTGGTAGTAGTGGTGGTAGTGGTGGTGGTAGTAGTAGTGGTGGGGGTGGTGGTAGTAGTGGTAGTAGTGGTGGGAGTGGGTGTGGTGGTATGTAGTGGTGGGTAGTAGTGGGTGGTAGTGTGCTGTAGTAGCTAGTGGCTGGTTTGGTGGTGGTAGTGGAGTAGTGGTGGGAGTGGTGGTAGTGGTAGTGGTAGTGTGGGGTGGTGGTAGTAGTGGTAGTAGAGGTGGGGGTGGTGGTAGTTAGTTGGTAGTAGTGGTGGGGAGTTCGGTGGTGGTGGTAGTATGGTTGTAGTGGTAAAAGTAGTGGGGTTGGTAGTGGTGCTGGTATAGTAGTGGTGGTGGTGGTGGTAGTGGTAGTAGTGGTGGGAGTGGTGGTGGTGGTAGTGGTAGTGGTAGTAGTGGTGGGAGTGGTGGTGGTGGTAGTGGTATTGCGCCCCAACCTTTTGAAGGGTGCCTGCACCCATCAGATCACTCAGCAGTAGCCTACAGTGGATTGAATGGTGCTGCTGTGTCAGTGTCATCGCTGGTATGGCCTGTAGTTGTGTTTTAGTCTTGGGCTGTGGTAATCTGTGTCAGCCATCATCTGTGTCACTATCAGAGATGTGTAGTATTCCCATATTGCTACCCGTACACATTAAGAGGATGGGTGGATGAATTGTTTATATATAGTACTGTACTTTTCACCACAAACCAGAACTACACACACACACACACACACACACTGAGCTTCTTGGGTCATCATTCTATGTTTTCACAGGAAGTGCCTCTTGGCGATTTCAACGTGAAGTTAACATCCTCCGCTGCTCACCACAAACCCATCCACCCCTCCCTCCTTCCTCCTCTCCATCCCACTGCGCGTCACGGCTCTCTCCACCTCCGTCTTTTGTGCTCCTCCTTTCCTCCCTTCATCTCTCCCTAAATGCGTCACGGTTCTCTCCTTCTCTCTATCCCTCCATCCTTCTATCCCAGAGTGCAACCTCTCACTCCATCCCTGAGTAGTACAGTGTGGTTCTCCTCTCGTCTTCCTCCCCCCCCTCTCTCTTCCCTCCCTCCTTCCTTCTGCGGTGTTCCTCAGAGCGTGAGCCACAACCATTACCAGCCGTCAGAATGGCACACAGCACCTCTCCTCCCTGTGGAGGACAGGCAGTGTTATGAAAGATGTGGTTTCTGGTTAAAAGTGGCTCCTGGGGAATTAGTCACGGAATCTTTCTTTTCCCCTCAAACATTTCCTGTGTGCCAGTAATTACGAATCGCTAATTGACTCAATGGTGTGTGTGTGTGTGTGTGTCTTTGTGTGTGTGTGTGTGTCAGAGAACCAGAGAGTGTTAGTGTACAATAAACTGAACAAATCTCCACTCAGAAAGGCCGCCGGGCTTCTCATGAAATATTAATCAGGTAGCGGGAGAAAGAGAGGGAAAGAGGAAGATATGGAAGCGATGCTCCTTTAGCCTTTTATCCACTAAAATATTCATCCTACTGTAGCTTTCCTGGCCTGCTCTACTCTACATCTGTACACCCATATCTGGGAGTGCATACATAACTCTCTCCATCCTCCATGGACAGACACAGCGAGCTAGACTCAGGATACACATTGGTGGTGGATGAGGTGAGTTTACCCCTTACAAAGTGCTTTGAGCCTCTTGAAAAGCACTCTGGAAGCCGAGCAAAAGACAAATTTCCTTCGCAAGAAGGAATTGAATTCTATTCTATTCTATTCCCTCTTGTCTGATACCTGTGTGTTAATTCACATGTCTGGCCTTCACTTTGCCCTCCATTTATGACCATTCAATGATAGTGACCATAGTGAAGTCATGGAGCGTGGAGCAGCCCTCGGGGGTGTTGTGAAAAAACCATGGGATGAGTCGTGGTTTGATGATGTTATTAAACAGCTCTAGGTCACCCCAAACCTCACTTTATCACCTAGCACGCAGGTGCAGAGTCAACACACCACCAGACACACACACACTATCCACAGCTCGGCTACACACACCGCTGACACACACACCACACCACACACCACACCAGCATGCACACACACACAACACACACACACACAGCACACACACACTCACACACACACACCACACACACACACACACACACCACACACACACACTGACACTACACCACAGACAACACACAGCGTGATGGTAGGTTGGCTGGATTGTTCATGGATTGCTGTCTCTGGCACTGTCTCACAGATAGATGATAAGTTTGTAGTTGAAAGTTCATTATGTCCGATGGTCGTTGTTAATGATGTACCAGTGGCCAAAGTGTTAAGCTTGAGGGGAGTCAGTAGATGAGTTGACTAAAGCTTAAGTCTTGTGGTCTCAGTTTGGGGCCGTTGGCACGGTAATCTGCTTTACGAGGGGGAGAGAGGAAGAATTGGGGTGCAACTGATGGGGAGACCCCCTGATTCACTCTCTTCATCTCTCCTCTTTTGTCTCTTCCTCCTCTCTCGTCTCTCTCGTCTCTCTACTCTCGTCTCTCTCTCGCTGCCTCTCCTCTCTCTTCTCTCTCGTCTCTCTCTCGTCTCTCTTCTCACTCATCCTTTCTCGACCAATTCACTCACTCACCACTCATCAACTCACACTCCACTCTGATCAATCACGTCACTCTACTCTCACAGTTCATCATCACTACTCACGTCAACCATGCTCTACTCACTACTACTCATCACCACTACGGCACTCACTC
>NC_036840.1:10083189-10085600 GCF_002910315.2 Salvelinus sp. IW2-2015 | reverse complement strand
GAGAGAATGGAGGAAGGAAGAGAGGGAAGGAGAGACGAGGCGTGGTGCGGGGAGAGAGGAAGAAAGGTGGAGGGATGGAAGGGATGGATGGAATGGAGAGATAGAGAGGAAGATGAGAGGAGAAAGAGGAGAAAACGGATGCGGCGTTTGACATGCGCCCTCAGGCCCTGGAAGATTACCCACGCTGCCACTTTGCAACCACAGCCCGCAAAACAAGAAGGTGCAGCCAGGCAGGTGCGGTCACATGATTAATGGGTCGTCACAAGAGGAATGCTGGGCCCACGTAATCCTCCAACCTGCTGAGAGGGAGAGAGAGGAGTAGGAGGGGCTGGCAGAGAGAGAATGATACTGGAACCCATAATCTGTGATAGTTGACACATGAGTATTGAGGAGTGAAGTCTGGGCTGTTCCATTTGCATCTTTCTTGCGTTCTGAGTAATGTGTCTACAGATGTGTTTGGTGTTTATGACACCTGTTCATATTCCTGCAGGCGGAGATTTTGTGTCTCTGTCGTCTAATCTTCGTAATGACGATGCTGATGAGTTGTACCTCATCTCGTCTCACTGACTCTCTACCTCTGAACAACATAACAAGGGGATCAGGTGCATGTGGTGTGACATGTGGTGTGTGTGTGTGTGTGTGTGTGTGTGTGTGTTGTGTGTGTGTGTGTGTGTGTGTTTGTGTGTGGTTGTGTGTTGTGTCTGTGTGTGATGGGTGTTGAGTAGTGAGTGAGGAAGTGATAGAGTTGATGAGTGAGTGACGTGAGAATTGAGTGAGGATGAGTGTGAGTGACGTGAGTGAGAGATAAGAGAGAGAGAGAGAGGAGAGAGAAGAGAGAGAGAGAGAGAGGAGAGAGAGAAAGAGAAGGAGAGAGAGAGAGGAGTAGAGAGAGGAGAGAGAGAGAGAAGAGAGAGAGAGAGAGAGAGAGAGAGAGAGAGAGAATGAGAGAGAGAGAGAGAGAGAGAGAGAAGAGAGAGAGAGATGAGAGAGAGACGACGAGAGAGAGAGAGAGATATGCCTGGGTGAGGTTGCGTATTTTATAGAAGTGTTGCATTGTGATGTAAAGGAGTGTTACATATTAACATGCAGTAAACAGAAGCAGGTCTGTAAAATTAGTCAGAGGAACAAAACACTGCCAACACCGTATGGCAACAGAGAGGATAGAGGGAAGGAGAGGGGGATGGAGAGAGAGGGGAAGAGAGAGTGAGAGGGGGGAGACGGAAAGAGAGTGAAAAGGGATAAAGTCCACACAGCAAATTGGCCAGTGTTACCTCGTGTTGATTTTGCAGTATAACATTTCTAGTGTTGATTCAGGTGTTCAATTYACTCTGTAAGTAAAATAACTCAAGTGTTGGTGTTAATAACCAGTGTTAAACCAAAACCACGCCCATCATTATCATATTTCCCTGCATGCTCTGTTGCAGGTCGATTTTTTTGGAGTTGTTTGTTTCGACATCTATTGATTGATTAATGAATTAATCGTATGCTACTCAAATATAAATAACATAAATTTTTTCTAAACTAATCCAATCTGTTACTTGGACTTACTGAAATGGTTATTTCAGTTTAGATGGTTGAGCTAGTCCCATAGGTTGCGGGTGAATAAAAACTCAAAATGTTGGCTATATCTACTCTGGCTGGGTTCAAATAGCACTTTACAAGCCAGCGTAATGTGACTTGCAGGCCTGATTGTAAACCTTGAGTTTCAGGCCACTGTGTTAGGGAAACTCTAGGCCCTCAAAATAAGGTCTTATGAAATATGTGTTGCATTGCCTTAAATAATAATACTAACATATTTGCTTTGAATCAGACTTGAAGAAAACCACATGAAACTGGATGAATGCAACAACCATGTCTCTGTCACTAACAAATAAAGTCATGGGTGGTAACTCTACAATTCAATTGAAAGGCAAGGCACTCTGGGAAATATGCAAATAAGGSTTGACACTAAGTAGTGTGTTAATTTAACACTGAAAAGTGTGGACCAGTATAGACACTGAACCGCTGTTAAAATGAACACTCTCAGTGTTGATTTAACACTGGAGAGTTAGCTGTGCAAATCAGCACGTTCCGAGTCCTTCTAGTTCCATAGTTGGAGAAGAGGAGCCATAGCTGCACTGCAAGGACCTACTGCTGACTGACAGCTGTTCACAGATCGTCAGTGCTGGTGTGTGTGGTTGTGTGTGTGTGTGTGTGTGTGTGTGTGTGTGTGTGTGTGTGTGTGTGTGTGTGTGTGTGTGTTGTGTGTGTGGTGTGGTGTGTTGTGTGTGTGGTTGTGTGTGTGTGTGTGTGTGTTGGTGTGTGTGGGTGTGTGCGCGTGCGGGGGAACGTGGAGTGGTCTGCAATAGCTAGATTTCCTGTGGAGCATGGAAACATTGTTGGTGTGGGTGTCAGGGCATTGCTCTCAGGGC
>NC_036840.1:10080154-10082503 GCF_002910315.2 Salvelinus sp. IW2-2015 | reverse complement strand
GAGGGGAGGGGTGGTCATTAGAAATGTCTTTCTTCTTTTTGAAAGAAAGCACATTTTTTCCCCCATTAAAAAATACATCAAATTCATCAGAAATACAGTGTAGACATTGTTAATGTTGTAAATGACTATTGTAGCTGGAACGGCAGATTTTTTAAATGTAATATCTACATAGCGTACAGAGGCCCATTATCACAACCATCACTCCTGTGTTCCAATGGCACGTTGTGTTAGCTAATCCAATAGTTATCATTATGGCTAATTGATCATTAGGAAACCCTTTTGCATTATGTTAGCACAGCTGAAAACTGTTTGTTCTGATTAAAGAAGCAATAAAACTGTCCTTCTTTAGACTAGTTGAGTATCTGGAGCATTAGCATTTGTGGGTTCGATTACAGGCTCAAAATGTCCAGAGACAAAAGAACTTTCTTTCTGAAACTCATCAGTCTATTCTTGTTCTGAGAACAGGCTATTCCGATGTGAAAAGGGATGAAAAATTGCTAAGAAACAACTAGTACAACGCTGTGTACTACTCCCTTCACAGAACAGCGCAAACTGTCTCGAACCAGAATAGAAAGAGGAGTGGGAGGCCCCGGTGCACAACTGAGCAAGAGGACAAGTACATTAGAGTGTCTAGTTTGAGTCCTCAACTGGCAGCTTCATTAAATAGTATCCACAAAACACCAGACTCAACGTCAACAGAGAAGAGGCGACTCCGGGATGCTGACCCCAAACTGTTGAACAGTAGTGTACACATACACATACATACACATTCACACATATATACACACACACACACACACACACACACACATGCAAAGACACACGGACACACACACATGCAAGCATGCACAGACGCGCACGCGCGCACACACGTGCACACTCACGCACGCACGCACGCACACACGCAAGCACACACACACAAACACACGCACACACACACACGCACACGCACATACACTGATCCTGGTGGGAAGAGGAAGTGTGTTCCTTTGCGGCCTATAGTATTGATGGGTAGGTGTGAATGTAGATCCATATTCATGGTAGCATCCACATTAATGTAGAAGTGTTTAGAGACATATTATATTCTTATTTTACAATAAAAGTGATTGCAAAATGACACAATACATTATTTACTATTCAATTGGGCACCAAATAATATGAAACACAACCAAAACAAACAGCAAATGCATCCAACAAGTTTGTAAAGTCACAAGCTTCATGTAGTCATTGTGTGTGAGGAATATTGCACCAAATATAACACTTTTGACTACTTTAATATACATAAAAGTGAATTGGTCCCTTAAAATG
The DNA here is from genome assembly GCF_002910315.2 of Salvelinus sp. IW2-2015. NCBI lineage: Eukaryota > Metazoa > Chordata > Actinopteri > Salmoniformes > Salmonidae > Salvelinus > Salvelinus sp. IW2-2015. Next base: position 10,081,195 of record NC_036840.1, on the reverse strand, counting down.
GGGGACTATGTACCAAAAGTGCTGTAATTTCTAAAACGTTTACCCGATATGGATGAAAATACCCTCAAATTAAAGCTGACAATCTGCACTTTAATCTCATTGTCATTGTATCATTTCAAATCCAAAGTGCTGGAGTACAGAGCCAAAACAACAAAACATGTGTCACTGTTCCAATACTTTGGAGCTCACTGTATATATACAGTAGCAGTCAAAAGTTTGGACACATCTACTCATCCAGGGTTTTTCTTTATTTTTATTATTTTCTACTTTGTAGAATAATAGTYAAMACATCAAAACTATGAAATAACATATATYGAATCATGTAGTAACCAAAAAAGTGTTTAACAAAGATTCTGAGATTCTTCAAAGTAGCCACCCATTGTCTTGATGACAGCTTTGCACACTCTTGGCATTCTCTCAACCAGCTTCATGAGGTAGTCACCTGGAATGCATTTCAATTAACAGGTGTGCCGTGTTTAAAGTTAACTTTTGGAATTTCTTTACTTCTTAATGCATTAATCAATTGTGTTGTGACAAGGTAGTGGTGGTATACAGAAGATAGCCCTGTTTAGAAAATACCAAGTCCATATTATGGCAGAAGAGCTCAAATAAGCAAAGAGAAATGACAGTCCATTACTTTAAGACATGAAGTTTAGTCAATCCGGAAAATGTCAAGAACTTTGAAAGAACTTTCTTCAAGTGCAGTCACAAAAACCATCCAGCGCTATGATGAAACTGTCTCTCACAAGGACCACCACAGGAAAGGAAGACCCAGAGTTACCTCTGCTGCAGAGGATATGTTCATTAGTTAACTGCACCACAGATTGCAGCCCAAATAAATGCTTCACAGAGTTCAAGTAACAGACACATCTCAAKGTCAGCTGTTCAGAGGAAACCTTCATGGTCGAATTTCTGCAAAGAAACCACTACCAAAGGACACCAATAATAAGAAGAGACCTGCTTGGGCCAAGAAACACGAGCAATGGACAATAGACCGGTGGAAATCTGTCCTTTTGTCTGATGAGTCCAAATTTGAGATTT
>NC_036840.1:10073261-10074534 GCF_002910315.2 Salvelinus sp. IW2-2015 | reverse complement strand
CGATTTATTTATTTAGAATTCAAGGCACACTTAACCAGCATGGCTACCACAGCATTCTGCAGTGATACGCCATTCCATCTGGTTTGCGCTTAGTGGGACTATAATTTGTTTTTCAACAGGATAATGACTCAACACGCATCCAGGCTGTGTAAAGGCTATTTGACCAAGAAGGAGAATGATGGTGCTGCATCACTTGAGATTGTTTGCGAAGAGTTGGATCACAGAGTGAGGGACTGCAGAGTGAAGGAAAAGCAGCCAACAAGTGCTCAGTATATGTGGGGACTCCTTCAAGACTGTTGGAAAAGCATTCCTCATGAAGCTGGTTGAGAGAATGCCAAGCGTATACTAAGCTGTCATCAAGGCAAAGGTTGGCTACTCAACTATGAAATAACACATATGGAATCATGTAGTAACCAAAKAAAAGTGTTAAACAAGTCAAAATATATTTTAGATTTTAGATTATTCAATCTAAAATCTAAAATATATTTTGACATGTTTAACACGTTTTTGGTTACTACATGATTCCATATGTGTTATTTCATAGTTTTAGTTACAATGTAGAAAATAGTAAAAATCTAGAAAAACCTTTGAGTAGGTGTGTCCAAATTTTTGACTGGTACTATATATACAATACATAAATATCTATAGTGTATATAGTGTGTATATCTCTGTGAATATGCCCAGTCCCTTTCTCCATCCTCAAAATAGGAACGGTATAGTAGATAGAGCCATCCAGCCAGTCAGTAACAGCGATGTAGCATTGAAGTTATAAATACCGCGTCGGCTTTGAATCCCGTTACGTTTCCCAGGGCTCTAATTGGACGCGTCAGTCGGGAGAGAAGCAGCTTGTAGATGGAGAAGTTATTTTCAATGTGACGATGGATGATGCTTTGGATGGATGGAAGCACGTGAAAAATGACAGATTTAAAGGTGGRTGTTACCACACATTTAGAGCTCTGTGTTAATGGAGAGGATCCTCTTTACCTAAATACTGTAATACAGTGGTAAAGTCGCTAACGCTGGCATATCACCTCCTTTTGTCTGTGTCCCTGTCGAGGTATACTGTGCTACTGTGTGTGTGGTTTAGTATGTTGCACACCTGTTGACTCCTATACTTAGTGTGTGTGTGTGTGTGTACAGTGGGGAGAACAAGTATTTGATACACTGCCGATTTTGCAGGTTTTCCTACTTACAAAGCATGTAGAGGTCTGTAATTTTTATCATAGGTACACTTCAACTGTGAGAGACGGAATCTAAAACAAAAATCCAGAAA
>NC_036840.1:10052327-10066984 GCF_002910315.2 Salvelinus sp. IW2-2015 | reverse complement strand
GTTGTGTGTTGCTGTGGTCTGTTGTTGTTGTGTGTTCGCATTGTGTCTGTGTGTTGCTGAGTTGTGCTGTCGTGTATTGTTGTGTCGTGCTGTTGTTTGTGTGTGTGATACTACAGTACCTTCATCACCTTAATCTGTTCAAACACAGATCTAAGTGATGAACGTGCCCAGGGCACCGTACGACGCTCACACAGGCCCTCCTCATCCATCCTCATCCAGCAGCTGCCTTTCTATCTCTGCCGTATATATACTGTACCATGACAGGCAGACAACAGCAGACCTCCACACTGTGTGACACAGGTATCTGGCATCGTGTGTTTGAGTGTCTGTGTCTTTCGTAGGTTGGCTCGTCAGTCCTGTTCCATAATGACAGCGTATGATGGGTCGACAGACTGAACAACCAGGTTTTCTGCTTCGATTCACTCACATCCGCCTGCATAATGTCCCCTGAACACACGCACACACACAGAGCCCTCCTATGGGTTTTAAATGCAAAGTGCTTTTGGTGTAAAAAGTGAATCGCTTGAGTGGTGGGGGAAGACAACGTACTGGAACGAGGCCTGGGAGCCATACTGCCCACCTTGGACACAAATCACTCTGTGTGTGTTTGTCTGCCTGAGCGCTCAGTCTGTCTACAGGAAATGGAATCTGATGATGAAGGTACCCTTGGCGCAGACAGTGGCTGGTGCGCCTCCTAATGTCCCTGACAAGGCAGCAGTAAGATAGAGAATGTGTTTTTCTGGTACGCGCCGCCAGCATCAGCACATGCCATAGCTGGGGATGAGTGAGTTYAGGCGTCCACAMAGGTWGGTTTGGTTTGCTCCTTGCAGAACTCGGCTAGACGAACTGAACGCCTGTGCTCGTATATTCCCTTACAATACCTTGGTTTGAAAAACAAGAAAWAAAGGGGTAATTTTGCTGTTTGTCCCTCTTCAGACGCCGTAGCCWGTACACTTCCTCAACATAGTCAGAATTCATCGAAGATAACTCAAGAAATCTGTCATTTCTTTTTGACGTTTTTGCAGAGGTCTTAGTCTTGCAATATTACATATTATATACATAACTAAGATGTTTGGTGCAGTATTTCTTGATTAGTTGTCGGTCATTGAATGACAACAAACACTTGAAGGATCCCTACTGTTGACCAATCACCTAAGAAGGGGTGTAGACTTTGTGTGCTCGAATAGCCGGAAGAAAACCTGACGAACGCTCACCAAAATGTCATCATAATATACAGTACCGGTCAAAAGTTTGGACACACCTACTCATTCCAGTGTTTTTCTTTATTTTTACTATTTTCTACATTGTAGAATAATAGTGAATACATCAAAACTATGAAATAACACATATGGAATCATGTAGTAACCAAAAAAGGGTTTAAATATATTGTTAGATTCTTCAAAGTAGCCAGCTTTGCTTGAGACTTGACATCCTTGGCATTCTCTAAACGAGTTTACCTGGAATTGCTTTTTCCAAGCAGTCTTGAAGGAGTTCCCGACATATTGCTGAGCATTGTTGGCTGCTTTTCCTTCGACTCTGCGGTCGAACTCATCAGCAAACCATCTAATTGGGTGAAGGTTGGGTGATTGTTGGGAAGAGGGTCATTTTAGCTTAAGTGCATTAGCAGACGCTCTTATCCAGAGCGACTTACAAATTGAAAGTTCATACATATTCATGCCTGGTCCCCGTGGGGAATGAACCACAACCCATGGCGTTGCAAGAAGCCATGGCTCTACCATGAGCCACAGGGACCAACAGGGACAGGTATTGCTGCAAGTACACCAGTCAACTTCTTCTAGGTCAAATAGCTCTTTCTTAGCCTGTAGGTGTGTTGGGTCATTGTCCTGTTGAAAAACAAATGATAGTTCACTAAGCTAAACCAGATGGGAGCGGTGTATCGCTGGCAGAGATGCTGTGGTAGCGCATGCTGGTTGAGTGTGCGCTTGAATTCTAGATAAATCACTGACAGTGTCACCAGCAAAGCACCCCCACACTGTCACATCCTCCTCCTCCTTGCTTACAGTGGGAACTGACACATGCGGAGATCATCCGTCACCTACTCTGCGTGCTCACAAAGACACAGGGTTGGAACGAAGAATCTCACATTTGGACTTATAACAAACAGATTTCCACCGGTCTAATATCAATGCTCGTGTTTCTTGGCCAAGGCAAGTCTCTTCTTCTACTGGTGTCCTTTAGTAATGGTTTTCTTGCAGCAATTCGACCATGAAGGCCTGGATTCATGCAGTCTCCTCTGAACAGTTGATGTTGAGATGTGTCTGTTACTTGAATTCTGTGAAGCAGTTTATTTGGCTGCAATTTCTGAGGCTGGTAACTCTAATGAAACTTATCCTCTGCAGCACAGGTAACTCTGGGTCTTACCTTCCTGTGGTGGTCCTCATGAGAGCCAGTTTCATTATAGCGCTTGATGGTTTTTGCGACTGGCACTTGAAGAAACGTTCAAAGTTCTTGACATTTTCCAGATTGACTGACCTTCATGTCTTAAAGTAATGATGGACTGTCATTTCTCTTTGCCTATTTGAGCTGTTCTTGGATAATATAGACTTGGTATTTTACCAAATAGGGGCTATCTTTGTATAGCACCCCTTACCATGGTCAATAACACAACTGATTGGCCGCAATTGCCAATAATTAGCTTTTAACAAGGAACCGGTATATTGAGAGATGTATCCAGGTGACTACTCATGAAGCTAGTTGAGAGATGACGCAAGCGTGTTTGCGCAGCTGTCATCGAGACAAAGGGTGGCTACTTTGAAGAATCTCAAATATAAAATATATTTTGATTTGTTTTGTAACGGCTTTCGTTGGTGGAAGGAGAGGAGGACCAAAATGCAGCGTGGTACGTATCCATAATAAAAGTTTAATCGAGAATGAATACAAAAAAGAACAAGAGAATRAAATMAAAACCGACACAGTCCCGAATGGTGCAAACACTGAAACAGAAACAACTACCCWCAACCCATAGTGGGAAAACAGGCTACCTAAGTATGATTCTCAATCAGAGACAACGATCGACACCTGCCTCTGATTGAGAACCATACTAGGCCAAACACATAGAAATATAACGTATAGAACAAAACATAGAAAAACAACATAGAATGCCCACCCCAACTCACGCCCTGATCAAACTAAAATAAAGACATAAAAAAGGAACTAAGGTCAGAACGTGACATGTTTAACACTTTTTTTGGTTACTACATGATCCCATGTGTGTTATTTCATAGTTGTGATTTCTTCACTATTATTCTAGAATGTAGAAAATAGTAAAAATAAAGAAAAACCCTGGAATGAGTAGGTGTGTCCAAACTTTTGAKTGGTACTGTATGCACWAACTGTTTCGACTGGGAATCATACGGCAAGCGTTAGTGTACGAGAAAGGACTGTGGTGTGTATGTGTGTGTCTGAAGATAATATTTGGTCTGTGGGTGTGAAGGACTGAGGTGTGTTTATGTCTCTAGGAGAACTTCAACTCTCAATCATCACACAGGCAGACCACCATCGATCTACATCTCCTACACCTGTCGCCGACCCCTGACCAGAACACCAGACCCCTCATAGAATCTGTCTACGTCTCAAATCAACCACAAGCTCTGCTCAAAAGGACATGTGCTTCAAGTCAGAAATTGTGTACTGCACAGTGAATAAGGTCACTTGGGATTTGCAACATGGTTGTCCATTTGCCCCTGTCCTTCTGTTAATATCTTTATTAGCAGAGACATGGCTATTATGGCTTCAATTTCCAGCAGTGTCCACTGATTAACAGCAGCATCAGCTATTATTGATCCATTGCTGTGTGTTGGCTGGTTGAACGAACATCTCCTAGCTATTCTCACAGTGCTGTTGTGGTAACGTTGTGGTTAGGTCTATGCTATGGAGACGTTGTAGTTATGTTGTGGTCACGTTGTGGTGACGTTGTTGTGTTTATATGGTCGTATGTCAGACCCTGGTGTTACCAGCAACATTATTTTACAAACGGGAACTTATGTTGTGGTAATGACCGTGTTTTGTAGTTTGCTGTGTTGAGGTCGATTCCATTTCAATCTTTCAATCCAGTCGGGGAGAAAATTGAGATTCCAATTCAAGAATCGAAGAAGTAAATACCACACGTTTCCATCCCTGTGGGGATCCAGGAGTGTTATATAATATATCAATGAAAGCCTCTTTACCACTTATCTCCCTCTTTGTAAAAAAGCTGTTTCAACTCTCCCTATCTTCTTACCATTCTCAATCTCAATCTCACTCCATCTCTCTCTCTCTCTCTAGCTCGCTCTCTCTCTCTCTCTCTCTCTCTCTTCTCTCTTCTCATCTCTTATCTCTCTCTCTCTCTCTCTCTCTCTCTTTTTTATCTCTTCTCTCTCTCTCTCTCTCTCTCTCTCTCTCTCTCCTCCCTCCCCCTCCACGCTCTCTCTCTCTCTTCTCTCTCTATCATCTTCTGTTTCTGAGCATGTTCGAGGACCGTCCAACCATTCTCCTCCCTCTCATTGCACGTTAATGACACACAAGCCGTCTTTTCAAACGTAGTGTGGTCCAACACAACCAACCTCTCCAGCTAGTAGTTTATCTAAGAGTTTTTGGTCATAAGGGGTTACAGAACCCCTCTCATCCCCGCTCGCCCTCCGGCCCTCAATCCTCTTACTCAGGACTGTGTCTGGTAAAACTGAAACCCACAGAGCAGCTCTGTTATGTTATCTGTAGGTTGTTGTTTTGTTTTTAAAAAGGTGTTTTAGTTGCATTCCCAGGGTGTGTTGGTTGCAGTTGTGTGTTGGTGCATTTCGTCTCGGGATATTATTCAGTGTTGTGTTGTTGTGTGTGGAAGTTGTGTTGGTGTTGTACTCACGCAGCTGCTGAAGTAATGGGGTCTGACAGGAAACTGAGGGTCTCCGAGGCAACTTGGTGAGGGTGGTAACACGACCCCACCCCTCTCTCTGTCTACAGCCTGCAGCCTGCACTATACCCGGGCCATCTCTTTCTCTTCTCTCTCTCTCTCTCTCTCTCTCTCTCTCTCTCTCTCTCTCTCTCTTCTCTCTCTCTCTCTCTCTCTCTCTCTCTCTCTCTCTCTCTTTTATCTTCTCTCTCTCTCTGCTCTCTCTCTCTCTCTCTCTCTCATCGTCTCTCCCTCTCTCTCTCTCTCTCTCTCGTCTTCTCTCTCTCTCTTTCTCTCTTCTAATACTCTCTCTCTGTCTGCCTGCCCTATCCTCGACTCCTCATCTTCACCTCTATCTCTCTTTTCATGCCTTCACATGTAAACTACTATCATTCCAGTCTCTCAGACAGGCTACCTATTGTTCGTTAAACCACTCCTCTTCCTCTCCACTGCCCCATCACCAGTTTGGGATCGGAAATCTCCTGACAAGAGAACAGCTTCCCGTTGCTGCTTTCCTTGAAGTGAGCGTCGCGTATTTCTTACCACATGGAACATAGTAGTAGTGGTAGTCTGTCTACAGAGGGGATCTGCTGCTCCTGTAGTGCCGCTGTGCAGGCTTCTCCCTTTGAGAGGTGGAGAGAGGCCTCTTACACACGATTATCAGGAGGGCCACTTATGGGGCTATGGTTGTGTCTTTCCAGGCGACATCAGACGCATTATGGGTTGGAGACACTCACCTCAAGATATAAGTCTATAATCCCGGAAGGGAGAAAAAAGAGATGCAACGCGTTTTCACATTTTTTTTTGCCGTTCTGTTGTACGATGCAAGTTTGTGTTGTTGTTCTGTGAGTGTTTGTGTGGTATGTGTGTGTGTGGGGCTTGTGGGGGGGGGGGGGGGGGGCGGGGGGGGGGTGGGGGTGGGGGTGCTATGGTCAGATGTGTGTGGGAGTATATCTCATCCTGTCGCGTTCAAACCACAGGCACACACAGCAGAGCTCTCCTCGCTCTCTCTCTCTCTCCAATATTACGTCGATTTCCTAGATATATGTACCATAATGGAACTTCTAATGCTTTTCTTCCAGAACAGTGGAGAAGAATGCATCTCAGTGCTCTCTCTACCTCAATCTCTCTCTCTCTTCTTCCCTCCCTCTCTRCATCTCTCCATCTCGCCCCCTCAAGGACCTTTCCATTAACAAAATATTCTCTCCCTCCTTAAGAAGGACAGCAGGCTCTGTTATTTTCTAAAAATAGCTTGGGTGTGACGCCTCACAAAATGCATGGTGGGGGAGAATTAGCATTGCAAAGGAGAGTCCGAATACTTCCTAGGAAGAGAAGGACATTTAGAATTCAGTCATATTTAAGAATGTAAGACTAGGCCAGATGTATCCATCTTAAATGACATTGTCTGAGGGTGAGAGTGGTAGTCAGTCACTCCTAGTCTGAGGTAGTCAGCCCATGCAGGTTAGCCTGTGACACACGCACACAAAGGGAGAATCTAGAACCTTAAAGGGTCATTTGGCTGTCCCCATAGGATAACTCTTTGAAGAATCCGTTTTGGTTCCAGGTTTCTACAAATCAGCATCCAGGGCTCGAACGACCCGGTTCTGTAGAGAGCTGTGTGTGTTGCAGAGAGCTGATACCGTTACTGCAGTAAGGTGTTCTGTGTCATAGACTCTCTCCTCGACACTCCTTTCCTCTCCGCTTCTCTCAGCTCCTCTCATAATGAATCTCGAATCTGTCAGTCAAAAACAAGTCTTTGTTCTTCAACACACCAATTACCTCAGCTGTCTCTTTCTCTCCGTTCCCCATCTCTCTCCTCTCTTTCTCGTGTTCTGCTCCCTTTTCTCCCTGTCCCTCTCTCTCTCTCTACCTCCCCTCTCTATCCCTTCTGGGTTATTAGGGAGATATTTGGTAATTAGTGGAGGCCTAAGCTCTCTAAGTAGCCGGCCGGTTCCTATGGATACACCCTTATCAGCAGTTTGAGCGACGAGAAGTGCAGAGGAGTAGAGGAGAGAAGGAGAGGAATGAGAGGGGAAAAGAGAGAGGAAGAGAGGAGGCTTGAGGACGAAAGGAGAAAGAGAGCGGTAGGAGGAGAGGAGAGAGCGAAGGCAGGACAGGAGACAGATAAGGGGAAAGGTAAAGGAGGGGAGAGGAGGAGAGGAAAGAGTGATTGCAGCAAAAGGAGGAGAGGAGATCCAGCTGTGTCTGAGGACCCAAATGAGTGGAACCAAAGCAGTTGTGAGATATCCAACCAGTGGGTCTGTGGTTCTGAGATAGTGTTGTTACTCGCAGTAATAGTGGTACAGCACCATGAGAGAGAGGAACATTCTGGCGTAAATGTCAAGACAGGGAAATAGCTTTTATATAAGGCTTAGAGGTGTGTGTGTGTCTTCAAGAAGGCTGGAAGGTGCATGAGGGTGATAACCGGTGATGAGTCACCATGTGTGATGACCTTTCATAACGGCACGCAAACCGTGACTGAGAACCAGACAACACACACACACACACAAACACATGGGCGGAAAGCGTGACAGATCTAGGCGAACAATAAGTTTATCTGAAGCTTTTCTCATCTAATTCTAAACCTTACCTCAGGGATCACCTGTCTGCCTGTGTCTCTGTGTGTGTGTGTGTGTGTGTGTGTGTGTGTGGTGTGTGTGTGTGTGTGTGTAGTGTGTGTGTGGGTGTGTGTGTGTGGTGTGTGTGTGTGTGTGTGTGTGTGTGTGTGTGTGTGTGTGTGTGTGTTGTTGTAAGCCAAACAGGGAATAAAATGATCTTATAAAATCAAACTACGTACTGTGAGGATGCTCCCTGGGGGTTGTTCCCTAGGAGGGGAGCTATCAATAACACTTGGACGGACACACCACACACACACACACACACACACACACACACACCCACACACACACACAACACACCACACAACACACACACACACAACACACACACACCACACACACACACACACACACACAGGGGGGTCTTAAAACGGATCAGCCAATGTCAAGGGACTGTGGAAGGACAGCTTACGTGTCTCTGGCTCTGCGAACACACTACTGCAGGATTAAAAGAGGGTATGACATCGACAGAGCACTGAGATGTTATCATTATACAGTTAATACCACACACCACACGCCAGCTAAAAGTATATTTTCCGGATGATTGGTCCGCTTTTCTCCCAGCATTGATGTCGTGGCAACACAAGCCGACCTTCTGCAGTGCCGTGGGTTATGTAGTTGTCACCAATGTGGCAACAAATAATAGGCAGCTGCTGGTCTGTTTGGAACGACACACACACACACACACACACACACACACACACACACACACACACACACACACACACACACACACAGATGTCTCATGGCGTGGGGCAAAGGGATACTGCTCTCTTGAAGGGCTGTCGTGTGTAAAGCGCTTCCCACTCCTGCCACCAGGGGGAGACACGTAGGAAACTGGGCAACTGCAGAACTTCTCTGGGTAGAAAATGACCCTTAATAGGCACACTGGGCTTAGATTAGTGTGTCTAGAGGCAATGTCATCCTACTCCTGTAGAGCTATCTGTGTATGAGTTTGCTCTGTGTATTGCTGTGTAACGGTGTAGCTGAAAGCGCATATTCAGTGCAGAGTAATGGTGTCGCTAAACTGGGAGGGACTGCAGGGGAGATGATCCAGACCTGGCTTATCCATGCGCGGCAAAGATCCCTGCTGTGGATCGATGGCAGCAGATATCCATTGATTAGGCCCGAGGGTGGAGGCGGAGGACAGGGAGGACCTGGGCAGAATGCAGAGTGATAGTCAGGTTCCAGCCACCAGCCTGCTACTCAGTAGGGGTCAAAAGGCGAGACATGTTATCAGATCCTGCTACAATTGTTTGTGTGTGTGAGTCTGCCATTCCCACCTACGAAACACACATTATTTCCATCTAAGTGAACAGTGTTGGCATGTACGTGTGTGTGCACGTGTTTTCGTGTGTGTGTGTGCGCATGTGTTTTTGTGTGTGTGTCCCTTTTTAGAGAGAGGTGTCTCTTTACACACGACGCAAACGTCACAGGTTGGCGTGCGTGTGTGTTTGTCTAGCGTCTAGACGCCCTGCGAGCAGTGGTCCACGATAACAATCCCTCTCACACGGGGTGTAAATCTAACTATATAACAAGGAGAGCCCAGACAAATGAATGTGAAACTGTGTGTGTGTGGATGACAGATCATCTCTCTAGTCACTCTCTGCATCCACACTCTTCAGCCCACACAGAAACCCTTGAGTTGGCCAGACAGCAGACAGACACTCAGACCTAGAGAAAGCCTGATACCCCCGTATCTCTCTCCATCCTCCTCTCCTCCCTCTCTCATCTTCCCCCAGGACTGATGAGTTTGTGTTTTTCAGTCTATTTTCAGTCTATTTCGTCTCTGTGAAGTACAGCGATCCCGGGCTGGGACGACAGTAAGACAGTTATCCCGGGACACAGCACTTTTCAACAGAGTGTTGTTGAGAAACAGACAAGCCGGGTAAAAGGATATGATGACCATGACCCGACATATCGACAGACAGACAGAACAGTCTTTCTCCACTACATCTCTTGTTTCCCCCCACAGTTCTGTTCTGATCGTTGCCTCGATGGAAACTTTAGAAAGGAAGTGTTGACTTCCTGACATTATCCCGATGTTGTTCCTCCGTCTCCCCTGACTAAGGTGCTTCACCACAGTGGAGGCCATGCACTGTTAATCACAGCACCACACGGAGCGTACACAGACACATGTGCTCGTTGTAATGTGTCAGGGTCATGAATCATGTCTCGTCTTGATTATCCGTGCTCTTTGACAGGCCTCTAGTTCTTTGTTCAAATCCATTTGACGTCATACATTGYATCTGTGGTGTTCACAATTCTGCAGGGTTAGTCTCTCCCTGGCCCGGTCAGCCGATACTGACGCAATCATAACCACGGCAAGGGTTATTGTGACGTACGCCTCTTGGAGGAGGGAACGCAACACCCTGCTACATCTCAACTCCCGGCGGAGTGAAAAAGTACGTGGTCGTAGGTGCGCGGAAGGACGACAGAGGCATGACCTTTTACAGGGGATTTATTATTCCTTAACATGGTAATGTGGGTGAAAAGAGGCTGGACGGAACCAAAGCAAAMAAAGTAAAAATGTAAGAGTCCCCTCTCCTACCTTACCTTCCTTCCCACTTCTGACCTAATCTTTAGCACCACCTGGCGCACTAACCAAAACACAGGGGGTGGTCCGCCCAGGTCTTACCTAGTCTGCAGATTAAATACTATGGGTTATGTATGACCGCAGGTCTCTTGCCTAAACACTCCCAAGGTGCGTTCCCCATCCCCCCCTGGGAACAAATGAAACAGAATAATTTACTAATACTTTAAGTGAACAATTTCAATAACCAAAAACACTAAGTCCTATTGGCATACTCATACCGCTGAAGGAGCGGCTACAAAATAATATCAACAAAACTTTCACTGACCAACAACCAACACACGACATATAAAGAAGCTCTTCTCTGATGAAGGAACACTGGCTTTTACCAAGCTGGAGAAGGAGTTGGTAATTGAAGAGCCAGCTGTTTCCCCTGACGAGAGGGAGGGGTCAGAGCTCCAATCAGCGATGGGGCTGACCAATCAGCTGCTTTAGGATGCCAGGAAGCCATTTCCTGAAATACACACACATACAAACCCACAACAACACAGAAACTGGGAAACGTAACGGTTATGTCCAGACTAACTCTCGCGCGTAGACTTCCCTTCCGTACCACTGCGGAACCGTAATATATTCCTTTACCATTACATCTAATATAGACGGCCTACAGATCATTCTCTGTTTAACTCAACGTTGGCTCCACTTAAAGCCTGCTCCAGTAGCGGGGAATGAGCCGTTACAGCGSCTGATGGTAATTATGGCTGCACTCTGATGGATAGAACACTTCTATGGCTATATAATGTGTTTGGAATGGGATCATAACCGTTTGAAAGCCATTGTAATGCCATTTCTAAGAGCACGCATAGTGTAGCACCTGCGAGTGCGATTTGTGCATTCGTGCGTGAGTGTGACAATCTGAATTTATGCTGCGTTTGCTATGACGTTGACATCTGGAATTGTTTTGTAAATGGGCATGTGAAGTAGCGTGTGTTTGTATTGTTTCACACCGTGTGAGTGACAACAATGTTGGTGTGTTGTGTCGGCGCACGCATGTGTGTGTGTGTCACTGCTGTGGTGTCGTGTGTGTGTGTGTGTGTGTGTGTGTGTGTGTGTGTGTGCTGTGTGTGTGTGTGTGATGTGTGTGTCGTCATCAAAACTATGAATGCCCATCTCATACACACTCAATCGGAAAAGCAAGGAAGTGTTAGCTTAATACCATCAGTTGGAAAAACTAAACATTATAAGTAGAGACGCCCGTTCTAGCCTGTAACCCACATACACAAAACGTGTGTGTGACGAAATGTGTGGATGTAATTGTGAAATTACATTAGATAGCCCTTTTGGCCTGTAACCATAACTACAGTTGCGTATGTGTGAGCTGGGTAAGATCTGGGCCGCGAGAGGGAAGTCAGGGGGATTTCCAGGGGGAACTGTAATGCCCTGTTCTTTCCTGGACCTTTGGTGCCTAAAGTGCAGACTGGGAGAGATGAAGCCCAGTCAAAGTGTCAAGGAATCCCCCTCCCACCACCAATAAGCAACCCTCTCCAGGGAGACGAATGAGAGGGAGGGGCGAGGAGATTGGAGAAAACGAATAGACGGGGGAGTGGAACTGGGAATGGAGCGAGGACGCAGATAGAGACAGAGTAAGGAAAATGATTGGAGAGGAGTTTGACGGAGAGACAAAGGAAGATAGGGGCCATGGAGGAGAGGCCCCGAGGAGGAGATGGAGAGATGGAGAAATGAAGATGTAGGGGTGGTGAGAGAAGCAGGCAGAGAGCGAGAGAGATGGAGAAATTAAGAGGTAGGGCTGTTGAGAGCAGACAGGTCACCCGTGATACAAGTCAGTATTCGATGCCCGTCCATATCTGAGGATGTTGGATGTCCTCTAAATATTCCCGCAAAGAAACGGATAAAACACACAGCTGCAAAATCAAGGTGATTTACTTAGATGAGGAGGACCAAGAGCAAGAGAGGGAGTGCAGTGATGTCCACAACTAAAGAATCCCTGTGGAATCTGAAAAGACACGTATCCCGAAAGCATGACGGTGTACTATGTGCACATGCTAACAGAAAGGAATGAGGTGTGTAGCTAGCTAAGTGTGCCATGGTATTTATAAACCAAAAATCTGATCTCTTAAACATGTTGTTCATTTTCATTATATTATCTATACAATAGGCTATCATTGATTTTGGCCCAATAGTCATGACATATCTCTTTCGAGGAGCTTTACATTTGGATAGGGTTATTTTGCCTAAAATAACTTTAGGCCTACCTATAGAAAAATTCAAAAAACAACTCTGCATCCCTGCCCAGCCTGGTAAGAGTGGCCCGACGGGTGTTTAGTATCCCCAGTGGCTCTGCAAAGTGCGTAGAGGGTGTTCTCCGCTGCTAGTTTGCTCTCCAGGCACCATCGCATGAGCCTGAGCCTGAAGSCACAGACTCTGGCCAAAAGCACTGTAGACTGAGCCTAATAAGGCATGTTCTGAGCCTAATAAGTCAGTCACAGCCTATATGGGCAATTTATAGACTATAATGATTTAATACAACTGTCACGCCTGCTCCCGCTCCCCGCCAYTAATGCTCGCTCCCCAGCATCGCGCACTCACGCGCATCAGCAATTATTGGACTCACCTGGACTCAATCACCTGTGTCATTTCCTCCCCTATATCTGTCTGTTCCCAAGCTCTGTTCCCTGCTTCAGGATTAACGTTCGCTTGTCATTTTGTTACCTGGTTCTGATGCTGTTCTTGTCCTGTTGCATGAAATGTTCAACTCRCCTTACCTGCTTCTCTCCTCCAGCGTCAGTCCTTACAACAACAAAATGTTGTTAAATGCCGAGCGCTTAATGTTCCTGCCAGCCTAGTGTGTTGTACTCGCAGATTCTTCACAATTTATTTCTTCGTAGGRTATAGCCTTGAAATAATTAAAATAATAGGCTAATAATATAGCTTAAATAATTAGGCTACCTGTCTGGCTCCTGACCTAGTTAGTGTTTATATGCTGTTTAATATGGCATGTAGCCTATTTGAAATGGTGAGTGCTTCTTACTGTTYRGGCTCTCGTTGGGAGAAGTCCAAGGCGCAGCGTCGTAGGCGTACGTCGTATTTTTATTGATGACACCAACAAACAACAAAATCAAAAACGAAAGCGCACAGTTCTGTCAGGAAAAAACACTAAACAGAAAACAATACCCCACAAAACCCAAACGGAAAATGACAACTTATATATGATCCCCAATCAGAGACAAACGAGATAGAACAAGCGCCTCTATGGGAACCACACTTCGGACCACACACCACAAGAAATAGAAAAACAGTAGAATTTCCCACCCAAGTCACACCCTGAGCCTACACAAACATAGAGAATAATTAATGTGAGCTTTAGAGTCATGGCCTGGACAGTACCCCCCCCCCCCAAAGGTGCGGCTCCGGCCGCAAACCTGAACCTAGGTCAGGGCGTGACACTTACAGTCACCAAAAGGTTGTTGTTAATTAAAATACTTTTAATTCAAATCATGTTTTTTTTCTTCAATTCTTCAATACCAAATGGTAGGTTCAGGTAGTCACAAAAATAGATGGATGATGGTTAAATTGTGGTTTTAATGAATGGAGCGAATTAGGACCTACAGTTTTTTTCCCTGTGAGAAAGGGACAGTTTTTTTAGCGGAGCAGTTGGAAAGGACGTGGAGCGCCTTGAGAGATAAATGGGATTTCCCGACCGCTCAACTCCACTCACATACTCTGGTCTGGGAGATGACATGGAAAGCGGCCACAAGGGGCAACAGTGAGCTCCGTAACCTTCAAGTAGGTTAGGGTGTTGTGGACGGGGATGGTGGATAGGTGTAAGCATCTGCCTCTGATTCCAAAGGTTGCAAGTTCGAATAAAGTGATAGAAAGTTGTTTTTGATATTTTTGTTTTAAGACTATCCCAAACCTTAACCATTCGGAGTTAATGCCTAGCTTTAAGAATTTGTAGTTAAGGCCTGAACTTAATCCTAACCTTAAAAATGTGGATTTAATGCCTAAAATGTACCTTAAACACGTTGAAATTTGACGTTTGGAACAACTTTGAAATTAGCGTTTCAGAAGCATGGATGAACATCTAATTCTGACATGAGACTGTGAGACCTGGCAGGTTGAGAGAAGCAGGCAGAGAGCGAGAAGAGAAAGGAAGGGGGACAAGGATTGAGATATGGAGAGAGAGGAGTGGAGAGGGGGATAGAGTGAAGGGATGAGTGTCTGCTGTCGGCCTCTGAAGGCAGGCTGGGATGATTGGTTCACCCACCCATGCACGCACGCACAAACCTCTCTGTGAAGAACAGAGAACCCTGCCTATACATGTGTTCGACAGACAGACGTACAGAGAGAGAGATTGAAGAAACAAGAGCTGCAGAAATGTGTGGGAGGGGGAGGAGGAAGGTGAGAGGAGAGAGGGAGGACGAGGGGGAGAGAACATGCCAGAGGGAGAGAGATTGAGATGGAGGTGCAAATAAGTGAAGAGAGAGAGAGAGAGAGAGACGTGCATTGGGAGGGAGGGAGAGAGCTACGATGAAAGAGTGGAGCAGACAAGGAAAAGAAGACAAGCTTCATCGATGACACCGCTGATGGTATGGAGAGGAGG
>NC_036840.1:10027029-10051129 GCF_002910315.2 Salvelinus sp. IW2-2015 | reverse complement strand
GCAGGGGTAAAGGGAGGAGGAGTGAAAAGGAAGAGGAAGAATGGATGAAAAGCAGGGCTGGAGGCAGAGGAAGAGAAGAGGAAATGAATGACAGATCGACAGGAAGGATAAAATAGAAATGCAGATGGAGAGAGAGAGAGAGAGAGAGAGAGAGAGAGAGAAGCTCAGAGCCACTGCAGAAAGAGGGAACAAATGCAAAGAGAGGAAGAGTGGGGGAGGGATGGAGAGAGAGAGAGAGAAACTAGACCCAACCAAATCACGAGAAAATAAAAAMATAATTACTTGACACATTGGAAAGAATTTACAAAAAAACTGAGCAAACTGGAATGCTATTTGGCCCTAAACACCTAAACAGAGAGTACACAGTGACAGAATATCTGACCACTGTGACTGACCCAAAATTAAGGAAATCTTTGACTATGTACAGACTCAGAGAGCATAGCCGTGCTATTGAAAATGCTGCCAAGGGCAGACCTGGCTCTCAAGAGAAGACAGGCTATGTGCACACTGCCCACAAAATGAGGTGGAAACTGAGCTGCACTTCCTAACCTCCTGCCAAAAGTATGACCATATTAGGGACACATATTTCCCTCAGATTACACAGACCCACAAAGATTTAGAAAACAAATCCAATTTTGATATACTCCCATATCTACTGGGTGAAATACCACGGTGTGCAATCAGAGCAGCAAGATGTGTGACCTGGTGCCACAAGAGAAGGGCAACCAGTGAAGAACAAACACGATTGTTAATACAACCTATATTTATGTTTATTTATTTTCCCTTTTGTACTTTAACTATTTGCACAGCACTGTATATATACATAATATGACATTTGAAATATCCTTATACTTTTGGAACTTTTGTTAGTGTAATGTTTACTGTTAATTTGTAACTGTTTCTTTCACTTTTGTTTATGATCTATTTCACTTGCTTTGGCAATGTAAACATATGTTTTCCCTTCCAGTAAAGCCCTTCAATTGAATTGAAATTAAATTGAGAAGCTCCGAGCCACTGCAGAAAGTGACAAATTTAAAGAGAGGAAGAGTGTGGGGGGGATGGAGAGAGTGAGAGAGAGAGAGTGAGAGAAAGAGAGAGTGAGAGACTAGGTGTGTGTCTACGAAAGCCTTATTGGCAGTCTGTGGTGTTAGACTGGTGATGAGTCAGAAGGGGTATGTTTAGAGTTTACCAGATCATTAGCAATTAGCACGTGAGCCCCAGCCTCTCATCACAGACCTCTATAGTCCCAGACAGAYCAGCCGATCCTAGGCCGCCCCAGGCCCAGTGCCCCCTTATCCCCCAGACCCCCCAGCCATTAGCTTGTCATGCTAATCATTATCCATCATTATTCCGCTACACTTCATCAGCTATCCCAACTGTGTGCATTAGTACATTAAGTCCAAACGCGCATAGCTATTATCGTAGCTATTACGATACCTCAGTCAGCAGTGTGATGGCAGGTTGATGCTATCTGCATTAATATTCACTGAGAGACACTAGACTTCCGGGCCCCCTGAGAGGCATTTCAATACAGCACTGAGTCACTACAGGACCAGCAGAATTAATGCAGGAACACACACAGGATGCACCACTCTCTCTCACACTCACACACACACACGCACACGCACACACACGCACTAATGCAGGAACACACAGGATGCACGCACACACGCACTCTCTCTCGCTCACACACACACACACACATGCACGCACACACACACACACACAGGAAGCTCCTTGAATGAACTCCACCACCATACTGTCCCGTAGCTGATGGAGTATTCTACAGGGTAAAGTGTTAAAGAATAGTGCGTCTCACAGGGAAGGTATTTCACAGTCTTTAACCAGGACCAAGGAAGTAAAGCACAAGCATGCACGTACACACACACACACACACACACACACACACACCACACAACACACCACACACACACAACACCACACACACACCACACACACACACACACACACACACACACACACACACACACCACACCACACACACACACACACACACACACACACACACACACACACACACTGACATGACCCATTACCACCCTGGGAGCTGTGTGTCATCGAAGGAGAAGTCGTGTGAACCCTGCATGGTGAAAGAGTGTCTGTATGTATGTATGTTTGTGAGTGTGTGAGCGATAGAGAAACAGACACAGGGGGTAAGCAGGAAGTGGGATGTCTCAGCACAGCGGGAAGTCTATAAACCTTAAAAATACAACTGAGGAGCCATTAATGAGTTCCAAAACTCTCCAGACTTTTTACTGAGAACGGGCTGGATCTGATAATACAACATCTTATTCAGAATTAAGCTAGTTAAACTAGCAACGTTTCAATCACAATCAAGTTTTGAATTGAAATGCTTGCCAAAGCATCTGGATGCCGGCTATTGGGCTCAGGGTCAGTTGTGTGATTGATATAACCGTGCTATGACCACAATTCCCTCAGGACGTCACTTTGACCACTATTCACTCAAATCGTCACTGTAGGATTGGGGTGAAGTTGCCCCTAGATGCTGGTCTCGGGTCAGTTGTGCGTTTCCACCGCTAATGGTTAAGATTAGGATTTGGGGAGCGCACGTTGATCCTGGATCTGTACCTAGGAGCAACTTCACTACAGATTAGGTTTAAGTTGAGTTTTAGGGTTATGGTTATGGTTTCCCTTATCCTTAATTTAGACAAGGGACGCAAAAAAACGTCATACCAGTCGGCATAGTGGGACAAGAAAGCAAGAAAGACGGTGACGGCAAAAGCAAGACAGGGCGACGGTGTGATTTGCTATGGTGATTTCAGTAAACAAACTGCAAATCAACAACCGGTAGAAAACAACCCTACGGCTACGAAATATTTATACTTTGGCGACAAGTCCCATCTACCGTGGCGGCTGACTGCATTCACTGCCAGCCTCAATGGCATTTACTGTCGGCATGTCATTGAAAACAATGACATCCACTTTGCCGTCTACCTCGTACCATCTAAGCGCAGCATCAGGCTCACTACATCATACAATCCTGGAAAATCTAAAATGAATGCAGTTGTTATATCTTAGGATCTGTTGTTGCCTAAGTATGCACTTGAGTGAGATGAGTCAGATGATGTTGTTAAGAGCTGGTAGTCATGACAGAGATGCTTACAGTGAAGAGCCCAGAGCTGTTGTTAGGGTGTATAGCACTGCAGGTGTGGAATCTTACAGTCTTTTTCTGATTGCTTAGGCACTATCTTTGAAACTATAGGCTATTTTTGCAAAACTCTACCCACTGACCACAAAACCTCACACCAAACCAGCAAAACAGTATACATCTCTTGCAAAAGCAAACTATTCTTGCAAAACTCTTCAAACTCTTTAAAAAAAGAATACACACAAACCATCATATGAATAAGCACACGAAGCACCAACTATGCACTGATAATATAAATGAAAAACACGCAGTTTGCAATAAAGTTTTGTCATACATGTAGTAAACACACAMACACACAGGTATCCAAATGTGTAAAGTATGGATGTGTATTCCGAACATAACACACTATCAATACAAATAAGGGGAGAAAGGTTTTTTTTTCTTCTCAGAATGTTCTAACACTCCTCAAACAAAAAAAGCGCATTAGAAGAAAACAAAAACATTTGAGCTAGAAAAAAAATCTCGCCTCCGATGTGAGTCTGGCCATAAGACTTCATCCACATCACATGCGATGTTGTCTTTTTATTTGTTTATTTAACCTTTATTTAACCAGGTAAAACCCATTGTGGTTAAAAACATATTTTGCGAGGGCGACCTGGCAAGAAGGCAAAACAGGGAAATAGCAGCGTGGCCATAAAACATTACAGAAAAAAAACAGAATACACACAAAAGACAAAGTGTCACAAGTTAAAGATACAATTGAAGATTAGAAACAATTGCAGTCATCACAAACAGTGTTGTCGATCAGAGTCTTAAAAACATGTCCCCTAAGTCCCCTAACTTTAAAATATTCTGAAGCATGTTCCAGGATGAAGGGGCATTGTGGGAAAAATWGTTTTRCCCCATCTCAGTTTTAGCCTTAGGAACAGACAAGGACAGCAGCGACTATGAACGAAGACTATTTTCAGTGACTGATCTGGTCAGTAACGAACAGAGATACAAAGGGATTTGTCCCATCAATGCTTTGTACACAAAGTGTACCAGTGCTTTAGCCTCCTGGTGGAGAGAGAGGTCCATTGCACCATAGCATACACATCACAGTGATGGGTAAGTGATCTAGCATTGGTAATGAATCTTAAAGCACTATGATACACTGTGTCCATAGTTTTCAAGGTACTAGCTGAGGCCTGCATATAGACAATATCAGCATAATCCAGCACTGATTAAAACAAGTGCTTTGAACAAGATCTTTTCTAACTAACATTGAAAAGCAAGATTTGTTCCTGAAATAAAACCTAATTTCAAATTCAGTTCCTTGGTCAAGGTATTAATGTGCTGTTTAAAATTCTACTTTTCATCTAACCAAATCCCAAGATACATATAGGAGGTGACCCTGTCAATTTGCTGGCCTGTTATAGTTCAAATCTGCAAGTGACTCCATCTGTTAACTTTCAGGGAAGACAAAACCATCAACTTTGTTTCCTTTCATTAAGGACAAGTTTCAGTTGGAAAAGCTGCCTTTGAATAAGATCAAAGGCCAACTGTAAGTCCTGAAAAGCCTTATCAATATTAGACGCGCTAGAATAAATAATTGTGTCATCAGCATACAGATGGAGATTTGCAGAGTCAACAGTCTTCCCTATATCATTTATATACTGTCTAAAAAGGATCGGACCTAAAATTGAGCCCTGGGGAACTCCTTTTGTAAGCCTTCGAAACTCAGATTTCATATGAGCTACACACTGTGTTCTGTCAGAAAGGTAGTTTTGGAACTAATCCAATGCATCAACACTTAAACCAACATTTTTTAGTCTATACAACAGCAGGGCTAAGTGTCGAATTCAATAAAAAGTTAAACACTGTGATTTTTCTTGTCCTGAGCATCTAGAATATCACCTAAAACCTTAATTACAGCAGTAATTGTACTATGCTTGGCTCTAAAATCCAACTGGAATTGAGATAAAACTGAGTTATTATAAAGAAAGTCTTTGAACTGTAAGTTTACCAGGTTTTCCTAAACTTTTACCAGTGCAGACAGTTTAGATATGGGTTGATAGTTGTCCAATTGGGACGATTCTCCACCTTCATGTGAAGGCGTGACATAGGCTGCTTTCCAGACTTTTGGAATGGTATTACTCACCAAATACAGATTTAATATATGAGTGGGAGGGGCAGCAATGATCTCTGCACCAATTTTTTGAAAATATGGGTTTAATTCATCCGGGCCAGCTGCTTTCTTAATATCAATGGATTTGAGTTCCTTTACAACTTCTGAAAGTTCAATATCGGTAAAATGAAATAGATGAACAGTAGGACTTCACGATCATCTCCTTCGTCGGGGACTTCAGGAAACAGCAGAGGGAGCACTCCCCTATCCACATCGACGGGACAGTAGTGGAGAAGGTGGAAAGTTTTAAGTTCCTCGGCGTACACATCACGGACAAACTGAATTGGTCCACCCACACAGACAGCGTGGTGAAGAAGGTGCAACAGCGCCTATTCAACCTCAGGAGGCTGAAGAAATTTGGCTTGTCATCAAAAACACTCACAAACCTTTACAGATGCACAATTGAGAGCATCCTGTCGGGCTGTATCACCGCCTGGTACGGCAACTGCTCCGCCCACAACCGCAAGGCTCTTCAGAGGGTAGTGAGGTCTGCACAACGCATCACCACCCAATGTCACAGGAAGGCCAAAAAGATCATCAAGGACAACAACCACCCGAGCCACTGCCTGTTCACCCCGCTATCATCCAAAGGGCGAGGTCAGTACAGGTGCATCGAAGCTGGGACCGAGAGACTGAAAAACAGTTTCTATCTCAAGGCCATCAGACTGGTAAACAGCCATCGCTAACATTGAGTGGCTGCTGCCAACATACTGACTCAAATCTCTAGCCACTTTAATAATTAACAATGGGATGTAATAAATGTATCACTAGTCACTTTAAACAATGCCACTTTATATAATGTTTACATACCCTACATTACTCATCTCATATGTATATACTGTACTCTATACCATCTACTGCATCTTGCCTATGCCGRWCGGCCATCGCTCATCCATATATGTATTTGTACATATTCTTATTCATTCCTTTACACTTGTGTGTATAAGGTAGTTGTTGTGAAATTGTTAGATTACTTGTTAGATATTACTGCATGGTTTGAACTAGAAGCACAAGCATTTCGCTACACTCGCATTAACTTCTGCTAACCATGTGTATGTGACCAATACAATTTGATTTGATTTGATTTAAAATAATCCAAACTACAGTCATCTGATACAACAAACACAGTTTTTAGCCAGACCAAACCCTGTAGATGAGAAAGTTTTATGTGCACAATCGGATCCCTCTGAAAGACAAAAGGTGCTATACCATCAGTTAAAGTAGAGTTTAGCGGTATCTCTTGGTTAGGGAGATGAGATTGTTTTTGATCATTTAGACTATGCAATGAGCCATAACCCTTGTAGGCAGCAATTAAAACCATTTGTACAAAAATACCCATTTCAACCACTGAATCCAACAGTTCACTAAAACAAAAATAAAACAAAATGAAAATATACTGAGTCAATCTTTTGAAACCTCAAATTCCCCCAAAATGTACAGCTGTAGCCTACAGGTCTAGTAGAGGTAGAAAGCAAGTGGGTGCCCGAGCGTTGTTGCCTTAGTTAGAACAGTCAGCGTGTTCAACAGCCACTGCAGGAATGTACTGACAGGGATTTAGCCCAGTGTGTGGGTCTGGTCAATGCACCCAGTCGCCTTACAGTAGGCTACCGCACGTTGAGGCAGAGCGGGCCCAGTAGACCGGCCAATCACCGGTGGCTAGTCAACCCGGCAGGGTTACCCTGGGCTAGGAAGCCCAGCGCATCTATACGTTATGTCACAGCGCAGATACCAACCTTCGGCTTCCACCGCACAGCAAGGCAGGAGAGGAGTCAAAAGACTCCGGTAGAATGGCGAATCACAGATAAAGAAACTGACCGTCGAGGATTATCCAAGGCTAGTCAGCTCAATGTGTCTAGACCCGTCAGTCACAGCACAGATGTATCCTCTCTCTGCTTTCAGGGAGGGCACCACACCGGCTTTATCTCCTCGTGTACAAACCAGCAGATGTCAATTTAATGCTTTAATTGCTRTGATCCTGTAGGATTTTAGATTTTGCCTGTTGTTTGATGATAACTCTCGCAGCCTATAACGGTTTTGCGAAGTAATAAAAACTTGTAACACTTGAAACAAACTAACAGTGTGTCACAACACGCTCAGCAAAACTGCTCTGCCACCGTCTTGGAAACCTGCAGCTAGGCAGCGTGGGAAGTATCGCCTGGAGTGCCGTATCCAGGCCTGGCATGACCCCTGATCCATGTCTCCACAATCCTCCTCCATTGCCTGTAGAAGGGGTATGCGTTGGTGGGGCTGGRGATCATACACCTTCCAACGTCATGCAGAGAAGAATTCTTCAATAGGATTCAAGAACYGAGAGTATGGGGGGAGATTGWGTGCGATGAAAAGTGGGTGACCTGTGAACCAATTGCGGACCACAGCAGCCCGGTGGAAACTAACATTGTCCCAGATGATAACGTACCTGGACTGCTCTGGCCCCTGGTCATTAGGGATTAGTCTGTTGTGGAGGGTGTCCAGAAATGTGATAATGTGTGCAGTGTTGTATGGGCCTAGGATTGCATGATGGTGAAGGATGCCGTTTTGACTAATAGCCGCACACATTATTATGTTGCCACCACGTTGTCCTGGGACGTTGATGATGGCACGGTGTCCGATTATATTTCTGCCGCCGCCCCTTGTTTTTGCAAGGTTGAAACCTGCCTTGTCCACATACATTAGCTCATGATGCACTGCACCATGACTCTCTGAAAGAGACAAGACAAAACAATGTAGCACAGTATGAAAAGACAGGGATCAGTCAATATGATGTAGCACCAGACACTTCCAGATCCAGTACCAATGATAGGATAGTATAACTTACCTGCACATATTCATATCTCAGTTGTTTTGCACGGTCTGAGTTTCTTTCGAAAGCGACTCTGTACAGCTGCTTCATCCTAATTCTATTGTGTTTCAGTAGACGAGACAGTGCAGAGAGACTCACTCTGTTGACGTTTTGGAATATGGTGTTATCTACCATTATGTGGTCCTGCAGTTCTCTGAGTCTGATGCAGTTATTTGCAGTGACCATATTTACAATGTGGGCCTCCTGCTCTGGGGTGAACAGTCAACCTCTTCCACCAGATACTGGTTTTCTTGCAGTTCTGTAAACACATTTGAATGGTTTTAGCGATAGATCCTTCTCATTATGAAAGTCCAGTACATATTACTGTACCAGTAAGACTACAGCACTTACAGTTACTTACCGGTTCTCATTTAGAAATATCCGGATGATACATGCAACAGTATAGCGGCTCAGATTTGGTTGAACCCGTTGCCCAGCCTCCCTCATGCTCATCACATGGTTGACAACATGGTCAACCACAGTCGCTCTGATTTACAGTTTTTTCCAACTGCTTACACACGTTTTCAAAACGGTCTCCTCTGTTCAAAACTCTACACACAATTCCCAAAACTGCACACACAAAATGCAAAATGCCTCACGTCTCCTTCAAAATGTAACACTGCATTCAAAATGCCATAAACACATGTCAGAATGAAGCATTTGCATCAAATGGCAAACACTGCTTTCATAATAGTACATTTTTGGATATACCATGTAAACACTGTTGTTCTAAATCTCAAGCTCTTTGGTCTTTCATAGGCTTATATCTACATTTCAATACAATGATCTACAGTGAAAGTAATCTGCTGAGAGGGGTAACAAGTACACTGTAAACACCAACGCAATGTAGAAACAGAAAATATTTATTAGCCCAAACATTACTGTTGTATACAGTAGCATACAACAAAACCATAAACAAATGTAAACCAAAAGTATATTCTTTAGAATACAGTAAAGAACACAATTGTGTGTGTGGGGGTCCTGGGGGGGAGTCCAGGAATTGGTGGTGGGGGGGGGGGCAGTCACCAGTGCTAAGCTACGCTTCATCTCTTCTCCGCCTGGGTCTGGCCACAATACTTCGTCCACATCACAAGATACGTTTTTCTTTGCCAAACATCGAGGGAAGTATCTCCTAGCATGACGTATCCAACCTTGGACAGAGGCAACCTCTATGTCCCCACATGTGTCCTCCATTGCCTGGAGAAGTGCATGGGGCATAGGGTTGGCGATCATACACTTTCCAGCGCCAGGCTGAGAAGAATTCCTCTATGGGATTTAGAAAAGGTGAATATGGGGTAGGTACAAAACTACAAATTGTGGATGGGTGGCAAACCAGTTTTGGACCAGAACAGTCCGGTGAAAACTAACATTGCCCCATAAAACCACAAATCTAGCAGGCTCCTGATCTGGATCAGGGACAAGCATTGTGTAATTGCATCCAGAAAAGTGAGCATATGGCCGGTGTTGTAGTGTGGCATTGTGATGGAGGACCCCGTTTTGAGTGATGGCAGCACACATAGTTAATATACCCCACGCTGTCCAGGGACATTGGTAATTGCCCTCTGTCCTATTACATTCTTCGCGTGCCTGGTTTTGGTGAGTTTGAAGCCAACCTCATCCACATAAATAATTCAATGGCGAATTACATGGGCATCCAGCTCCAATACTCTCTGTAACAGACAAAAGGATATACAGATGAGTAAATATGGTATGTCTGAAGTACTGGAAGTAGTGTTGCATACATACCTCTACAAAGTCATGTCGCATATTCTTGACTCTGTCAGAGTTTCTCTCAAATGGCACCTTGTAAAGTTGTTTCATTGTCACTCGGTGCCGTTGGAGGATGCGTTGTATGGTCGACAGGCTTACAGCATTGATGTTGTTAAATATGGTGTCATTATTCAAGATATGCTCTCTTATCTCTCGAATCCTAATTGCATTGTTGGTCAAAACCATATTTATAATTGCAGTCTCTTGTACACCTGTAAACAAGTGTCCTCGTCCTCTATGATGTCTTTGCCTTTCCACTCTGTACAGAATTCAAACACAGTATGTGTTCAGCATAGGAACTGTAAACAATGTACAAAAAATGTAGTACAGCATGATAACCAACCTCATTCATTCAATGCAGTGCAGTAAATGGATGGCTTAGAGTTACAAATGTTTATGCAATACTATGCAGTCATACGTATTTTACAGTACATTACTGTAATGCTAAAATAGTCATTAGATAGTTGCATACCTGTTCTCATTTCTGAAGGTTCGAATTATGGACGCCACTGTAAATCGACTCAAGTTGGGCTGGACTCTCAGTCCAGCCTCTCTCAGGGTCAAACCGTGGTTGATCACATGATCAACAAGTGTTGCCCTAATCTCATCAGAGATGGCTCTCCTTCCTTCTCTTCTTTGCCCTCGTCCTCTTCTTCCTCTTCCTCCTACTCCTCTTGCTCTCTGTCCATTGTTGGCATCCATTGTTCAAAACAGGTAATCTGACCTTTGACCTATTTATAGGCCTATACTACAGTAAAGAAGTGATTGGTTASTGATCAGTTAAGCTATTAGTGTTTGCACATGTGAGGAGTGTGTGTGTGACCTGGTGAATAAGTGTAGCATTTTGATTGGTTGTGTTTGGAAATGGAAAGCAAGTCACTTCCTGTTAGATTTTTGTGTTTTAGGTAGAGAATTGTGTGTAGTGTTTTGAAAAAAGTGTTTTATGCAATTGACAACTGAGTCAAAGGCTGAGAAATAGCTAATGGTTTTGGATATTTGGTGTGTAGTTTTGCACTTTGAGTGAGAGGTTTCAAAAATCGTGTGACATGAAAAGATTTTGTGTGTAAGCAGTTGGAAAAAACTGTAATCAGTTATTGTTTTTCTGACTCCCCTTCCCCTTCCTCTTCCTCATCCCCGTCCTCTCCTTCTCCCCGTCCTACTTCACCTCTTCCTTCTCCTCCTCCTCCTCCTTTCTTACTTCTTCACCTCCTCGTCCTCCTTGTCCCCCTCTTCCTCGTCCTCCTCTAGTTCTCACCCTTCTTACTCTCTGTCCAATATTGGCCTCCATTGTTTTCCAAACCAAATGTTTACCTGTGGCCTATTTCTAGTGCTCAAGCTCTGATTTGTAAGTGAACTCATTATCTAAAAGTTTTCACATGTGTCAATGTGGAAAGGCAATTGGCGAAATAGTGTAGCAATGTAGAGACCAATGTTTGCAGTTTTGCAAAAAGTGTGTTATAAAATTACAAGCTGAGGGTTAAGCAGAAAACGTGCATTCAGTTTGGCACACTTGGCATATGCATTGGCTCCAAGTGTTAATGGTTTCAGAGATAGTGCTTCAAGAATCACTGTTAGTGTTTAATAATTCAGAAAAAACGGTAATGTATACCTGGTATATTTATGTTTACCAATAGATGGCAGTATTGACTCAAGACGGGGGTTTGCTTCCCGCTATCCGTAGCTATTTCCTATGTCTGCCTATATAACTATGATTAAGAAAGTTTCAGGTAGCTTAAGCTAGGTGCATTAGAGAATGTAATTCTAAGTTACAATTAAATACTAAACCGTACTTAAGTCTCATGAGTCATAACTCTAAGAAGCTTTTAAGGATACTACATATTTGGCGATGAGGATAACTATGGAGAACTGCGRTGGATTTTTTTTGCCACGAATTTAGTGTTTGGCGTGCGACGCGGGAGGTGAGACTCAAGTGAGCGGTGGAAGATTCTGAAGAATTGATTCCCTGGATACGGGTAGGACAAATTATTGACTGTGTGAGGGGAGAAAGAATCGGGAAAGGTGGCTTTGGCAACAATAGGTTCGCTACCACCAGTTGATCCTAAAAATCAGGAATGGGAGGAGTACTGTGAAATAATGGAACATTTATTTGCTGCTAATGAAATAACTGATGCCACTATACAGAAATCCATACTCATAAGAGWTGTCGGTGCACAGACGTACAGCTTAATGAGAAACCTGTTGAGCCCAGATAAACCAGGAGAAAAGTCATTCATAGATTTAGTCGAGCTATTAAAAAACCCACTTCAAACKCAGTGAGATAGTACAAAGATTCAAGTTTGATTCACGCATGAGAGAACCTATCGAYTCAGTGGGGGAATATGTGGCTGAGTTGAGAGAACTAGCATTGGKCTGTAACTATGGGAATACATTATKGCAAATGCTACGCGATCGGCTGGGGTGTGGGATTAATGATGACAGGATACAAATACGKTTGTTATCAGAGCCTAATCTCACGTTTGAGAATGCACTCAAACTGGCCCAGGCCATGGAGTCCGCAAATAGAAATGCACTGGATTTGCAGGCAAGGGGCGCAACTGCGTGCCACACAGTAAAAGAGAGCAGCGCTGAGCGCGTAGAATTTCAAAGAACGCAAAGCCGTGGTGCAGCAGCCAATAGAGACTGTTATCGTTGCAAAGGCAAACACCAGCGTTTGACTGTAAATTCAAACACGAAAAGTGTTATGCATGTGGGATAATAGGCCACATTGCGAGGGCGTGCTGCAATAAAAAAAAAAAAGCCACGCGCTGCAGAAAAGAGAACGGACAGAAAACCGAATACTTCCAGACGCTCTAGCTACCGCTCCAATCAAGTGATAMAAAGTGAAAGTGAGTGCGCAGACGCAGAGCAAGCATTCTCAATGTACAGTGTACAGGGGGCGAATATGAAAAAGGTGGAGCCTTTCATTGTGGAAATGGGAATAAATGGACCTAAGGTACCGTTTGAACTAGACACAGGATGTAGTGTCACACTGATGAACAGGTCCCAATTCTARAGGAAGTGGAAAACTGTTGAAGTGCCTAAACTGAGAGACACTCCCATAAAACTCAAAACATACACTGGGGAGAAGATCACTYTGATTGGAGTTGCTGACGTTCAAGTGGAATATCATGGACAAAAGAAAAGTCTGCCTCTCTTAGTAGTGGAAGGTACTGGCCCCAGCTTACTAGGGAGAGGGTGGTTGGAGGAAATACAATTGAACTGTGATGAAATCAAACATGTCACCACAGAGGCATTGACACTATAGCAGGTGCTTTCAAAGCATGAGTGTGTTTTCAAAGAAGAGCTAGGGACATTAAAAGGGGTCCAAGCTACCATTCATGTTGCTGCTGATGCTACTCCCAGATTCTATAGGCCAAGATCAGTTCCATATGCCATGAAGCCTAAAGTGGATGTGGAAATTGACAGACTCTTAGCAGAGGATATAATTGTACCTGTCAAGTTTTCTGAGTGGGCAGCACCAGTTGTTCCCATACTAAAACCAAATGGTTCAATCAGATTATGCGGTGACTATAAGCTGACTGTAAATAGCATTTCCTCTCTGGAGCAGTACCCCATACCCAAAGTGGAGGATTTGCTTTCAACGTTAACCGGAGGGCAACAGTTTACATAACTGGACATGAGTCACGCATATCAGCAAGTGCTAATGGATAAATCTTCACAGAAGTACCTGACCATAAACACCCACAGAGGGATGTTTACCTATAAACACTAACCTTTCGGGGTGTCTTCTGCACCAGATATCTTCCAAAGAACTATGGAGGGAATTCTGCAGGGGATACACAAGCGGTTTACCTCAACGACATTTTTGTCACGGGAGTCATGAAGGAGGAACATCTCAGAAACTTAGGCGTTTAAGTTTTGAGGAGGATGGAGGACGCCGGTCTCCGGCRGAAGAGGAGCAAGTGTACACTGTTAGCTGATGAAGTGCAGTACCTGGGTCACAAGGTGGATGCCAAGGGGTTACACACTGTCAAAGCTAAAGTGAGGGCTGTTGTGGAACCTCCAGCACCGACAAAAGTTACAGAGCTGAAAGTCTATCTAGGCTTACTGAATTATTATAATCGCTTCCTCCCGAACCTCTCTACCCTCTTAGCTCTTCTACATCAACTGCTAAGGAAGAATGTYGCCTGGAAATGGTCAGAAAGACAGGAAGAAGCTTCTGCAAAGTCAAAGGTGTTACTGCAATCAGCTGAAGTGCTTGTGCACTACTCAGCAGACAGAGATCTCATCTTATCGTGTGATGCCTCATCGTATGGTGTGGGGCGGTGCTATCACACCGGATGGAGAAAGGTTTCTCTGCACCAATCGGGTTTATGTCAAGAACATTGTCGCCAGTGGAGAAAAAGTACTCTCAGCTGGACAAGGAAGAACTGGCTGTCATATTCGGAACACAGATTCCACAAGTACTTGTACGGGAGAACATTCACTATTGTGACCGACCATAAGCCTCTGATCTCTCTGTTCCATGAACAAAAGCCAGTACCACAAATGGTCTCTCCAAGAGTTCAGCGATGGGCTGTGTGGCTCAGGGCCTACGAGTACAGAATAATTTACAAACCAGGTAGATACCATGGGAATGCTGATGCTCTGAGTAGGCTGCCCGTTCCAGAAATCATCATTCAGGAAGAAGAAAATGACCAGGTTTTGATGATCGATGTGTTGGATGATGCACCGGTGAACACATCACAAATCAGGCAATGGACATCAAAGGATGTGACGCTATCACAAGTGCATGAATTTATCCTGAGAGGATGGCCTGCAGTGACCGAGCCTCAGATCATGCCTTACTACACTCGCCGCTTGGCATTGAGTGTTCGAGATGGATGTGTTCTATGGGGTTCAAGAGTAGTTATCCCACCACAAGGGCGCGGTTTGCTACTGAATTTGTTGCATCAGTCGCATCCAGGTATGTCGAGAATGAAAGGCCTAGCGAGGTCATATATCTGGTGGCCAAAGACGGACCACGATGTGGAAAATGAGGTTAGCCGGTGTGCAGATTGTCAGAGTAACAGGAAGTCACCCCCCCACCACGCCATTACATCCATGGGAATGGCCAGATAAACCATGGACACGACTACATGTGGGCTACGCTGGACCTTTCCTAGGAAAACTTTTCCTTGTGCTGATTGATTCTCACTCAAAGTGGATGGATGTTTACCCCATGAACACGTCAACATCGTACGCTACGATTGAGAAGTTGAGACAAAGCTTCCGTGTTATGGGATTGCCTCAAATGTTAGTTAGTGACAATGCTACTTGTTTTACAAGCACTGAAGTCACAAGTTTCATGAAACAAAATGGAATTCAGCATGTAACGTCGGCCCCTTTTCACCCATCTTCAAACGGATTAGCAGAACGTGCAGTTCAGACCTTAATGGAGGGGATGAGGAAGATGCAAGGGCCTAGCATTGAAACAAAGGTGTCAAGATTCTTGTTTAGCTACAGGATTACTCCTCAAGCTACAACTGGGTTGTCACCTGCAGAAATTTTGATGTTAAGGTCAACCTTGGATCTCATCAGACCAGACCTGAAAATGAAAATACAACAAAAGCAATGGAATCAAAAATGTAATCATGACAACCGAGCCAAACTCAGTTTCTCACCTGGAGATGATGTCTATACAAGAAACTATGGGTTTGGTCCTAAATGGATTCCAGCTACCATTTGAGGTTTTCTCAGGACCCGTATCTTATACTGTGATCATCGGAAGTGGACAAAGACTAAGGAGACACGTGGATCAGATCCGAGCTCGAATTCCAGTTCCCTCCGGAGATCTGGATCAATTCTTAAACGAGCAGGACAGGACATTGGAACGTTCCCCAGAGTTGCAGTTGGACAAACCACCTGAGACCAACAAMGCTCAACTTCCTGAGACCACCAGTCCGGGACGACCTCCTCCTGTGAAGTCTCCACAAAATGACTTTGTTTCACCATCAAGGGGTGAAGATCTGGTGGCACCAGCTACACCACCTCTGAGACGCTCTATTAGAGAGAGACGTCCGCCAGACTTTTTCAGATCCTAAAGGAGATCATTAAAAAAAAAATATATATATATAAATTAAATAAGAAAATAGCATAGCTCAAAGGAATTAAGTTGGGTTATTAGCTTTAAGGGGGGGGAATGTAGTAACCTGGTATATTTATGTTTACCAATAGATGGCAATATTGACTCAAGACGGGGGTTTGCTTCCCGCTATCCGTAGCTATTTCCTATGTCTGCCTATATAACTATGATTAAGAAAGCTTCAGGTAGCTTAAGCCAGGTGCATTAGAGAATGTAATTCTAAGTTACAATTAAATACTAAACCGTACTTAAGTCTCACGAGTCATAACTCTAAGAAGCCTTTAAGGATACTACATATACCAACTGGATGCACACCCACGCACACAGACACACACACAGACACACAGACAGATACACACAGTGGAACAACCCCCCCACGCACACCCGCTGTTTATGCAAAACATAATTTTAAGCAATGCGACTGGGACAGTTTAGAGTGTGTGTCTGCAGTGTACTGATGAGGCTCTCCTGAGGTAGCATGCACAAATTCACACACTCACAAATCTGATTAAAGGAATATGTCAGTGCTTCTAGTGCTGTCTTAATGCGGTATAGGGGCTGTGGTGTGTGTGTGTTCGACAGGGTAGAGCCACCAATTAGTCACTGCTGGCTGCTTGCTAATTACTGCGACTCGCTGCACCCGCCTCATACACACACACACACACACACAGGCACACACATAACTGCCCATGCTACTGCAGGTGAGAAATGACAGTGCAGGTATGAAACGGGAGAATCCTGCCTGCTGCTCTATCAGTCCTGGGTCTGGGTCTGGGGTTCTGTTTTTTTATGGGAGTGAGTTCCCTCTGGGGAGAGCAGGAGGAAGTGTTCCTGTCAGCAAGTCCTCACAGGGAGAGGGAGAGGTGGAAAGGAGGAGGGAGAAGGGGAGAGGAGACGGGGGGAGTGAAAGGACAACTTTGATAACTGGGTCGTTCCACGAAAGGAGTGCCTTTTGCGCCCCTTTGAGATATTGTTAAACAATATTGCATGTTAAAAGCCTGTTATACTGTATTAAATGAAGTACACTTAAGCAATAAGGCCCGGGGGGTGTGGTATATGGCCAATATACCATGGCTAAGGGCTGTTCTTACGCACAACGCAACGCGGAGTGCTAGGACACAGCCCTTAGCCGTGGTATATTGGCCATATATCACAAACCCCTGTGGTGCCTTATTGCTATTATTAACTGGTTACCAACGTAATTAGAACAGTAAAAATAAATGTTTTGTCATAACAATGATATACGGTCTGATATAGCATGGCTTTRAGCCAATCAGCACTCAGGGCTCAAACCACCCAGTTTATAATTTAATRACATGGAGAATTCAATAGATCTGATTTTTATATGAATAAAGGCTTATTTATTCCTAAAGTGCCAAAATTCAGCATTTTCTTTGTCAACCAAGTGTCACTTCTAGGAAGATTTTAACCCACTTAATCTCAACATTTCTTCAAGTTTCACCATTGTAAAACTGTAGTTATTTTGTTGCTTTGACAAAGTAATTTCTGAAGAATATTATTTATTTCATGTGATTAGTGAATCTTTCCCTCATTTTAAGCTGGTCGAGTGTAACATGTCAACCATGTTACCCATAGATAGACAGGCTAGAAATGTTTTAAGAATTCATTTTTTTTAAAGCTTTAATTCAGTTGCCACTCCCTGCTGCACACAACAATCTTTCATTCCCCCTGTCACAAAGGGATTTATGTGTGATTTAAGAAGAAATCGTCAACCCTGTTACGGTCATCCCTGTTATTTTAGTTGCCACTTAATAGGCACTTACTATAGTCTTCTTTTTAAAAATTCAACCTCTTGAGATGGGGAGAACATGATCTTTATGAAGTTGAACATGTGCTGTTTGTAACGATGTGCGCTGAGAGTCAGGAAGCAAGTTCAGGGAGGGAGTGATTGATTTAATCAATAAACAAACCACGACCACCGCACACACCAGAAACAATGACGCCTGGGTAAGGATCCAAAGGGAGTGACATATATAGGGAAGGTAATCAGGGAAGTGATGGAGCKCAGGTGAGTCTGATGACGCGCAGGTGCGTGTAACGATGGTGACAGGTGTGCGCCATAACGAGCAGCCTGGTGACCTAGAGGCCGGAGAGGGAGCACACGTGAGAGTACCCCCTCCCCGACGTGCTAATAGTTATGTGAAGAAAAAAAAAACTCTTAGAAAAAGGGTTCCAAAAGGGTTCTTTGCGGAGGAACCCTTTTTGGAAGAAAGGGTTCTTTAGAAGGCAACAAGGCTTCTTTGGAAGGCAAGAAAGGTTCTACAGAGAACCATCTATCATATTTCCCAACATGTTCTATTGCAGGGTAATTTTCTGAATTGTTTATTTTAATATCTGTGTTTTTGCATGTAAATTGATTGGTTGATTAATATTATGCTACACAAAGATAAGTAGCATACGTTTTCCTTAACTAATCCAATCTGTTAGTAGTTGGACTTATTACGCCCATTACTGAGATGGTTGTTCCAGTTTAGATGGTTGAGGTAGTCTCAGTATTCAATCTTCCCTACTCTGGCAGTCATTCTAAATGCAGTTTGCAGGTGATAGCACTTGTTGGATAGTCTAACTCTGGCCTAATTCCAATAGGAATTAAACAACTTTGCAAGTCACCATAATGTGACTTTCAGGTCTGATGCGGTCTGTAAACAAGGCGTTTCCTAACACTGCTGTGTTAGTGTATTGATGGGGAAACAAAGCTTCCTGACGCGTTGAGCATTTCCAGCCAATTGTGTCTAAAATAAGTTCATTACTCAAGGCTTTGATCAACATAGTGTACACTAGTGGCACCTGCTGGTCAAAAGAATTTACAACAGACAAATTATTATAGATGACGTCGCACACGCCATAGCGCGTGTGCAGAGTAGCCTTTTTGTCTTCTCCCGAAACCAATATCAAACCAATTAGGTGGTTGTTTGACAAAACGTAGCTTCGGACGTCATTGATCACGTGCTTCTGATAAAGTGATACAAACATCGGCACACTGCTTGGAAATAAACTGCTTAACGATTTCGACGTATGCCTCGGAGCTCCGGTATCAAATGTAACATCTCTATGTTAGCATATAACTAAACCCTCAAAGAAAGATCCTATGAATTAGTGTACACTGTGTATGCAATGCATTGTCATAAATCATTTAATTTTAAAGGCTAATAAGGCTGATGGAACCATTCATATGGGGTTCTAGGAAGAACCCTCCAAAGATGAAAGGATTCTTGGTAGAACCCTTCATAGAGCGTCCTAGGCAGTACCCTTCATAGAGGGTGCGAGGTAGAACCGTATACAGGTGTTTCTATGAAGAACCCTACATAGAGGGTTCTACGTAGCACCAAAAAGGTTCCCTTATGGGGACAAACCGAAGAACCCTAAATGGTTCTATTATTTTTCTTCTAAGAGCGTAAAGAATCATTGTACCATTTTCACCGCTGTGAAATATAATTTTAATAACCCAAAATATTGTATTTTCAGCTGTTTGAAGCTGGTGTACAAAACCGAAAGTAAAAGACGCAAATGTTTTACTTCAGAATGAGGAAGCATAGAAATGGCACACACAGAACAGATCTACTGCTTCTTAGACTTGCTTTCAATGAGAATTACATATATATATATATAACTCAAATTTCTATGTGAATTTCATTGGATCGCCCAAGAAGTTACACATTGGCAAGTAAAAAAAGTAGGTGAAATCAATGTTTTTATTTTTTAAGTTACACTTCTCAAAATTGGTGGAACGGCCCATATACCTCAGGAAGATGTAAATGGGATCCCACAAACACCTGGTGATAGGAACAACCTCTCATGTGTCTAAACTGTTCGATCAACAATTTACAAGGCAAATCAGTGTGTGTGTGAACAGCAAATTCTCCTGCGTTAAATCAACACTAACAGTGTTCAATTAAACACTGGTGTATATGGGTCCACACTTTTCAGTGTTAAATGAACACACTGCTTAGTGTAAAGCCTTACTTGCATATTTCCAAGAGTGCCTTTCAAGTGAARTGTAGCGTTACCAACCGTGACTGTATTTGTTAGTGATAGAGACATTGTTGTGGCGTTCATRCATTTTCAGTCCTGTGGCCTTCACCAAGTGAGATCCTAGGCGAATATGTTCTCTTTCAAAATAATTATTTAATACAATACAAGTATTTAGTAAGGCCTTATTTTGAGGGCCTAGTTTTACCCTAAAACAGTGGCTTGAAACTCAATTTTTTCAGGCCTGCAAGTTACATTATGGTGGCTTGCAAACCAGAGAGGGGATAGTCAACAGTTGGAATTTTTATTCGCCCGCAACCTGCATTCAGAATGACTGCCAGGTTAGAGAGACTAAGGGTTGAGACTACCTAAACCATCTACACTGGAACAAATATTTCAGTAACGGGTGCAATAAATCCAAGTAACAGATTGGATTAGTTTAGAAAATGTACTGTATGTTACTTATATCTGAGTAGCATAAGATTAATCAATCCATGGATATGCAAAAACCTAGATTATGAAACAAACAATAAAAAATAAAAAAATCTACCTGCAATAGAGCATGCTGGGAAATATGATAATGAATGGTGTAGTTTTTGTTTAACTGGTTGTTAACTTGTTTAACCAACACTGGGGTTATTTTAAACCAACGAGTGTTATTTTAAAACTTACAGAGTTAATTTAACACCTGAAAAATCAACACTAGGTAACACTGGCATATTTTCTGTCCATCTTGCTTGGCTCAGGACTGGCGTT
This sequence comes from Salvelinus sp. IW2-2015, assembly GCF_002910315.2. Lineage (NCBI taxonomy): Eukaryota > Metazoa > Chordata > Actinopteri > Salmoniformes > Salmonidae > Salvelinus > Salvelinus sp. IW2-2015. The sequence continues at coordinate 10,030,392 of NC_036840.1, read as the reverse complement.
AAAGAGATCAGGTGTGAGTGTAACGTGATAATTGCCAGACAGAGAACTAGAATGAGGACATGAACTGAATGAAGAGAACTTTCCAATTTTTCTGCTGCCCTTTCCTTCTCTTTCTCCCTCTCTCTCTCCCTCTCACTCCCCCTCTTTCTTCTGTATACTGGAGGACTGTTCTACTCTGCTCTGCTCTATTCTGCCTGTTTGTCTCTGTGTTTGACAATCTGTTGTGTTCCATCCAGCTGTATCATTGAAACCATCTTATGTGCTGCTCAGTGACAACCACAACAACAGACTCGTAGAGGCAGGCTGAGTGCTGGGGTTCACTGAGGCTGGGCTGCTGACCAGAATACGCATGATCCACAATGACATGGGAGCAGAGGAGTGCATCCTCCTCTCTCTCTCTCTTCTTGCCTCTTCTCTCCGTCTCTCTTTTCCGAACACTTCTCTCTCTCGCCCTGGTCCCTGCCTCTTTCTGCCAAGAGGCATCATGTAACAAATGTAGAGCCCTGACAGTCCAGCAGGGCTGCTCAGTGTGTGGTGTGTGTGTGCGTGTCTAGTCTAGCGGCCAGCAGGGCTGATCAGTGTGTGGTGTGTCTAGTCTAGAGACCAGCAGGGCTGCTCAGTCCTCCAGCAGGAATTCAGAAGTGTTATTTGAGGTCTAAATGTCAGCCAGCTACTGGCCATTTCCACCTCAATGAGCCACACCGCCCATCTACTACACAGATAATGGCTGCACCTTTGTGTGTGTGTGTGTGTGTGTGTGTGGCCCTTTTGTGTATGGTGGCAGAGTGATGGATACATCCATTTAATGTCATGTGGAGGATGGCCCTCAGTGTGTGTGTGTGTAGGCACAGCCTTTGTGTGTATATGTCTTCCAAGTCTGCATTACATACAAGGCAGATCTTTAACCTCAGCTTCTCTCTCATCTCTTTGTGCTAAATGCATTGGATAACACATATCTATTAGTATGTATGAGCAGCAGACATCCAGCCAGCCAAGTCAGCCAGAGGCTGCGTCCCAAATGGCACCCTATTCTCTATATAGCGCACTACTTTTGACCATGGCACATAGGGCTCTGGTCAAAAGTAGTGCACATGTAGGGAATAGGGTGCCATTTAGGAGACCCCCAGACAGTCAGACAGCAGCTCCTCCAATGACAATGCCCGGTACTGAGTTTGACATGATCCTTCTATCCAGTCCAAATCACATCACACTTCATTCCCCGCCGCACACCGAGAGGAGGCCGGCCGGTTCACGCTTAATCATCTTCATGGTCGCCTTTAGCCTTTTGGGGGCCCTAAGCGAGATTTGTACTCATTTTGCTGTGGGTCACAGATAAAAATGAGCAGTTTTACAGCTAATTTCCTGTAATTCTACACATTTTGCGATGACTTATGCCATGTTAATGATATCTAAGTGAGGGTGACTAACACAATCAATGGGGGCCACCTGGAGGTCAGGGCCCCTGGGCATGTGCCCTTTGTGACCAGTCAGTATTCAGCCATGATTACTACAAATTTAGATAGTTTAGCTAGCTAATTTACCAATCTAAAAATTGTTAGCTGACATAGCTAATTGAGTGATTGTCAGTGACTGACATAACAAGAGAAATATTGCTGATGCACAACCACATTTTGAACTTGCACTTTGTGTATTCTACTCTTCTAACTTTCTAATTAAACTTTTCTAACTCTTTCTAACTTGCTTATGCCTAGAGCCGGCCCAGATCATCCTCTATATCCGATGAAACTGTCGTGGAAATTACCACCAGGGACACCTGAAATCAATATTAAATAATTCTTTATTATCAGCAAGCTGGAGAGGTTCCAGCAAATGTATGCACCAAGTAGTACACGTCTATCAGGAGCTCTGCCGGGGCAGTCCCGTTAGTTCTGTTATATACTGCTTACACAGACAAGTTATATTTGCATGATTTAGCTTATTCAATAATCATAATTAATTAATCATTAACATTTGGTTCATGCATTTGACCGACCTATACATCACGAGGCTTCCTCACTCCAAGCTGAGACTTTGAAACTGAGACACCCCTTTCGGTTCTCAAAACAATGTTCTGGACGTACTGCCAAATTGCTTGTACTGATAGTGAGGATTCTTCCCAGGCATGATCATTCAGTCACTTGCATGAACCCAGTCAAATTGGTTATTAGAAAAGCACAAGCAGAACTTTTCTTCACATTCCCTCCTGTTATCACTCTGATAATTATTGTTGAATTTTAAGGTAAGCATTCGATTATAGCTTCTATTAAAAGTAGGTTCTTCTATTAAAGTAAGCGAAATCAACACATACAAACAGACACTTCATCCTTTCAAACCCTTCACTCTGGGTTGTACAATCTAAAATACACACAAGGGATCCACAGACTCCGATTGTTTCCATAGCTCTTAAAAAAAAATGTATTACAAAAAACACATGAAGGGGTAACATTAAAGTATGAAGGACAAACAATACAGCATCAAGACACTATCAAACATGTATCAGTCTTTCCGCAACAGAACCATCCTTATGTGTGCGTGTGCATGATAGTGATATAAAATATATGTCATAGTTTCCTTTTTCATGATCACAATCTTGTGAAACCCGAACCCTCCAAGATCCCCCCCCACAGTTCCCCAATAGCTGTCCCTCAACCATTCGGGACCCCTCCCATAGTCCACCTCGGAATTTTTTAAACAATTAATTCCATTCCATTCTTCTGTTAAAGTAAGTGAAATCAACACATACAACCAGACACTTCATCCTTTCAAACCCTTCACTCTGGGTTGTACAATCTAAAATACACACAAGGGATCTATAGACTGTTTCCAAAGCTCTTACCTATTAAACCATTGCAGTAGAATGTTTAATCATAAGACCTTCCCTTCATACAGTTACACATGCTTCATTACGCAATTTCAATGAATTGTATTCTGACATAAAATGTTCCTTCACAAAGCCATGGGGCTCAGACAGGATCATCGACGTGTACGGAGGAGGAATTTGAATGTGAATCTGACACGACGCTTCTATGACAGGTGTGTCCAATTGACATTGACACGGTATGCCAATCTATTTCAGATGATTCATGTCAGTTGAGACGACTCATAAATAAATGTATTTATTCGTTGTATTTTTATGTCAGGTGTCATGTAGTTTTTATATATTGCATGTATGTGTGCTGTTTCTTTCAAATAAGGACGTCTCTACAGTGATCCTCGGTAAACAAAGTAGAGCAGGGGGAACCCTCAGTCATATTGATGAAGATATTCAAACTTTATTGCCCAGGCACCACATCTGCCTCACCTGACACACACACACACACACACACACACACACACACACACACACACACACACACACACACA
>NC_036840.1:9977715-10027013 GCF_002910315.2 Salvelinus sp. IW2-2015 | reverse complement strand
CTAAATGCATTGGATAACACATATCTATTAGTATGTATGAGCGGCATACATCCAGCCAGCCAAGTCAGCCAGGGGCTGTGTCCCAAACGGTACCTTATTCCCTACATAGTGCACTACTTTTGACCATGGCCCATAGGGCCCATAGGGCTGAGTTTGACATGATCCTTCTATCCATCCCAAATCACGTCACACTTCATTCCCCGCCGCACACCAGGGAGGAGGATGGCCAGTTCACGTTTAATCATCTTCATGGTCGCCTTTAGCCTTTTGGGGGCCCTAAGCAAGATTTGTTCGCCCCCCATCCCCCCTAACACATTTCATGCAGTTCTTCTCATTTTGCTGTGAGACAGTTGTACAGCTAATTTCCTGCAATTCCATTCAATTCTTAACATTTTGCCATTACTTATGCCATGTTAAGGATATCTAAGTGAGAGTGACTAACACAATCAATGGGGGCCCCTAGGCACATGCCCTTTGTGACCAGTCAGCATTCAGCCATGATTACTACAAATTTAGATAGCTGGCTAGACTAATTTACCAATCTAAAAATTGCTAGCTTATGTGGCTAATTGAGTGATTGTCAGTGACTGACATAACAAGAGAAAAACTGCAGATCCACAACCACATTTTGAACTTGCACTTTGTTCATTCTACTCTTCTAACTTTCGAATTCAACTTTTCTAACTCTTTCTAACTTGCTTATGCCTGGAGCCGGCCCAGATCATCCTCTATATCCTATGATGCTGTCGTGGAAATTACCACCAGGGACACCTGAAGTCAATATTAAATCATTCTTTATTATCAGCAAGCTGGAGAGGTTCCAACAAGCTTAATACACCAAGTAGTACACGTCTGTCAGGAGCTCTGCCTGTGGCAATCCCGTTAGTTCTCTTATATACTGCTTGCACAGACAAGTTATATTTGCATGATTTAGCTTATTCATTATTCATAATTATTTCATCATTAACGTTTGGTTCAGCTGAGACCTTGAAACTGAGACACTTTTCGGTTCTCAAAACAATGTTCTGGGCGTACTGCCACATTGCTTATACTCATTCCTCCCAGGCACGATCAATCAGTCACTTGCATGAACCCAGTCGAATTGTTTATTAGAAAAGCACAAACTAAAAACTTTTCTTCACATTCCCTCCTCTTACGATAGTTATCGATACATTTTTAAGGTACGCATTAGATTATAGCTTATTTTAAAAGGAGGTTCTTCTATTAAAGTAAGCGAAATCAACACATAAAATCAGACACTTCATTCTTTCGAAACCCTTCACTCTGGGTTGTACAATCTAGAATACACACAAGGGATCTGTAGACTCAGGTTGTTTCCATAGCTCTTAACTATTAAACCATTGCAGTAGAATGTTTTAACTCAAGACTTTCGCATCATACAGTTACACATATGCTTCATTACACAAATTCATTTATGGATTTTGACATGTCCCTTCATAAAGCCATGGGCTCAGACAGGTTAATCGATGTGTACGGAGGAGGAATTTGAATGTAAATCTGACATGATGCTTCTATGACAGGTGTGTCCAATTGACTTTGACACAGTATGCCAATCTATGTCAGTTGAGACAACCATAAATAAATGCATGTATTCATTCATTGTATTTTTAGGTGTCATGGAGTTTATATATATTGCATGTATGTGTGCTGTTTTTCTTTCAAATAAGGAAGTCTCTACAGTGATCCTTCGTCAAAAAAAGTAGAGCGGGGTCGGGTCATATTGACAAAGATATTCAAACTTTATTGCCCAGACACCACAGCTGCCTCACCTGTCTCACCTGTCTCACACACACACACGCGCACGCGCGCACAGGCGCACACGCACAGGCACCCGGTAGCCTAGTAGGTTGGAGCAGCAACAGTCATGTCAGAAGATCAGGCACAAAAATAGGTGGTATTTAATTTACCGTGCAGGCGATGAGAGTACTGAAACCAGAGACGTTATTTACAAAGTACCCGAAAAATAAACAGTTTGCCAACAACAATATTACCTTGACTTGAGCACAAAGCCAAAAGCGGCTCCAACACAGTTCCAAACACCCATGAACTCACACATCTGAGTAGGCCTACAGCTGGCCGAGCTCTGTAACGACATACTACCTCACCAATAGCTCTTTGGGAATGAGGACTAAGGAAAGGAAAGGAAAGGAAAGGAAAAAGGACCTGCCCTATCAACATCTAAACTTGCCACTTTGACTGGTTAACTCATTCTAAGTATATGGTCACAGTACCTAGCCACTGGCACCCACACCTGTTGATGAAATGTTTGTTATCATCACCACGCTGAGTGCACTGCAGGTTGTGGTACTAGCATGTCAATATCATAAATTGATGAATATTCCATTTCACTTTCGTGGTCTATAAATTGAAGGTTTTCCTATTTTATTTCTACTTTACTGTATGTCTTTCTCTTTTAATTAGTTCACCTTGTTATCTAGTACCCTGTGTTGGAAGGGGCTGGTAATTTGATTGGCCAGGTCTGGATGCCAGCCAGACGTATGTGTGAGGCTGTAATCAGGGGTGAGGAATCGCTGCAGGCTTGAGGAGAGGTGGATGTTATCCAGGWTTGATTAAGTTGGCTGGAGCCAAGTTGGGGAACAATTCCTCTCTCTCATCCCTCTCTCCCCCTACCCCCCTTTATCTCTCTTTACTATTCTATCCTCCCTGTTTCCATCTGTCTTCCTCCTCTCTCCCACCTCTGTCCCCCATCCCTGTTCTTCCTGTTTTTCTCCTCCTCCCCCTCTATCCATCCAGCTCTCCTCTCCATACATTCGAGAATAGTAATGTTGTTTAGAAGCAATGAAAACCTCTGTTGGGATCCTGGGTCAGGAGTGAAGGATGAACTTTGACAGAATGAGGCGATTGTTCTTATTTTCTTTGATATATCCTTTATTTGTTTGTGCTGAGGGGATTTGAGGCATTTACATAGAGATTATAGCTAGCTACATCTCTCAGAATCACCTCAGCAACACGAATTCATGCAGCAACACACACAGCATTCACACATCGCTCGCTCGCTCGCTCGCTCTCTCAAACAAACACACACACACACACACACTCCACAGGGCCTTATTAACCTAATTGGCAGATTTGGGTGCTACGGTGCAGATTGGCGTGCTGGGATGGGAACTTGATGAGTGTCATGCCGTGCTTATCATTAGGCAGGAGGACAACTGGTGATGTCATTATTCTCCATGGATACAATCTGTTACTGTAGCTCTTCATCTTCACCTGTGACACAGTCTAAAAGGGGAGGTGACAAGATGGTGGAAATGTGCGACACATAAACATGTCCTCTGTTTCAGTTATCTGTTTGAGTTGAGTCTTAATTTCCTGCTTAATAACCACCATCGACCCTGACCAGCCACTGTGTCGTTGCAGCAGCATACAGCCCACCACCTCTCTCTGTGTGTGTGTGTGTGTGTGTGTAACTGTGTGTGTAACTGTCTCTCCCCTCACCCTTTATCCTGACGCATGTCCGCCCTTCTGTCAGATTGTTTTACAGTAGGTCTTTCTGTGTTTGTGTGTGTGTGTCTGGGTTAATTAGCTACAGAGCGGTCCCATCTATCAGCCTAATTCTCCGTCCGTGCCCAAGACAGCTCCATTAGCARRGTGTACACACACACACACACACACACCACACAGAGCAGCCCCAGCAGGGTAGATGGTGTGCTGAACCTCCAGATACAATATCAGGGTGGATATTATAATATAGCTTGGTAGAATGAGCAGATAACTGTTACTAGAATCCCCTGAACATCATTTGAAGTATAACTTCCAGGTCCCGATGGACATTGCTGGTATTTCCCAAAAGTGACGTCATCTGTCAATGTGACATCGACCTTGCAGTAAGTCACTCTCTGTCCCCATATCCTCTTCTTCCCTTGATATTACCTGTGTAAAGTCTGCCTTTCATTCATACATACATACATACATACATACATACAATGCTAACCTGTGGCCTGTGTGATTACATGAATGTGTTTGTCAATATACATGTATGTGTGTACTTGTGTGTACCGTATGTGTTTAGTAGTATTAACATGCTGATCGGTGCTTTCCCAGCAGAGAGTGGGTTGTGTAATTGTGACTTTATTTTCCCTGGCATCGGTTTGAACCACACGCTTCTCAGCCTCTCCCTCTCCTCTCCTCCGACCGGCAGGCTGATTATTTGATCAGCTCTGATTGAAACTGCATATTCATTAGAACAAATGGAATTAGAGGTGGATTCACGGCCTAATCAACTTCTCCAGCGAAATCGTAACGAATCCATTTCCTTCCTCCTCCCCTCCCTCTGCTTTGAAAACGGCTGCTTCCTCAACCCTCGGCTCATAGATGATTCCTGCTGTACGGCAGAGAGTCACAAGCTTGTCACCACAGTAGGACTGATTATTATGGAGTCGACGAGCGCTTATTTATCCTTGTTTCTCTGCATTAGTCCAGAACGCGTAGATTTTAATAAAAAGTTGTGACTCGTTTGACTAGTGACTCGTGAGCAGAGCCACGTACAGTATATACATAATTATGTATATGACTCAGGTCAGGAGAATGGGTTGTATTCATAAAGGTTGCTTTGACTTTAACTGTACGCTGTGCACAGTATTCAGCATAGTAGACAGTACAGTATACAGCACAGTATACAGTACAGTAGACAGTATAGTGTACAGCACAGTAGACAGGACAGTGTACAGTAGATGATAAAGTATAGAGTACAGTAGATACAGCACAGTAGACAGTACAGTAGAGTATACAGCGCATTATAGAGTACAGTAGACAGCACAGTAGACGGTATAGTAGACAGCACCGTATAGAGTACAGTAGACGGTATAGTATATAGTATAGTACAGTAGACGGTACAGTATACGGCACAGTATACAGCACAGTAGACGGTATAGTATACATCACAGTGTACAGTATACAGTACAGTAGGCGGTATAGTATACAGCACAGTATACATTACAGTAAACAGCAAAGTATACAGTACAGTATACCGCATATTGTATAGTATACAGCACAGTATACAGCATAGTATACAGCACAGTATACAGTACAGTAGACGGTATAGTATACAGTACAGTATACCGCACAGTGTACAGTAGGCGGTATAGTATACAGTACAGTATACAGCATAGTGTACAGTAGACGGTATAGTAGACAGCACAGTATACAGCACAGTAGACTGTATACAGTACAGTAGACTGTATAGTATACATCACAGTATACAGTACAGTAGACGGTATAGTATGCTGTACAGTAGACCACAGTATACAGTACAGTAGACGGTACAGTAGACGGTATAGTATACAGTACAATAGGTGGTATAGTATACAGCACAGTATACAGTAGACATCACAGTAGACAATATAGTATATAGCACAGTATACAGTACAGTAGACATCAAAGTATACAGTACAGTATACCGCACAGTGTACAGTAGGCGGTATAGTATATAGCACAGTATACAGCACAGTGTAGAGTATACAGTATAGTATACAGCACAGTATACAGCACAGTGTAGAGTATACAGCACAGTATACAGTACAGTAGACGGTATAGTATACAGCACAGTATACAGCACAGTATACAGTACAGTAGACGGTATAGTATACATCACAGTATACAGCACAGTATACAGCACAGTAGACGGTATAGTATACAGCACAGTATACAGTACAGTAGACAGTATGTATACAGCACAGTATACAGTACAGTAGACCGTATTAGTATACAGGACAGTGTACAGTAGACGGTATAGTATACAGCACAGTGTACAGTAGACGGTATAGTATACAGCGCAATATACAGCACAGTATACTGTATAGTATTTATTTGATGTGTGGTATACTGTTTATTTATCAACTCATTACCGCGCTATGTTACTCATCCCACTCGGTCTTTCATTTTCTCATTCTCTCCGTCTTTTTCTTTAACAGAGATCAAAAGAGGCATGCTTTCCGAGGTCATTAGGTCACTCTCTCATCGCCATGCCGATACGGACGAACGTGATTTCATATTCATGAGCTCACATCTTTCTTCCTTTGATGTGGGAAAATGAGATGCACTGTTTTATCCTTCATTTGTCTACCTTCAACCAACATACATTATTAATATCTGCTTGGCTAAACTTTACGAACGTTTGTATTGCTTTGTGTTTGTAATACTCCTTAGTTTTGGAAACTATAAACTCTTCAAAAGCTCACTTACCATTCGTCAAAACAAATATATCTTCCAAGAGCGCTGACAACAATGAAAATGTAGCTAGTATAATAGTCTTTCATGGCTGGAAGATTGGTGAAAGTGAGAGCCTCCTCGCCTGGGAATCAAAGAAGTCTCCAATTACTTGTTCGTTGTTAGATGTGCTGTTTTTGAGCTGACAAGCGTTGATKGCACTGAGACTCAGAGACTCAGAGCAATGGGTTCCATCAGTATTCACTACAAGGAGCTGTCCTTCTAGAATCACTCCACACCTTCCATTCCCCATCTACTGATTCTGCTGTGTTCAGCTATCAGGACAGTTTGCGTTTACATAATTTGTGTTACTGTGTGTGTGTACAGAGAGAGAGAATGTGACCTGCCTCTGGGTCTTGATTATGATTGGCAGCTCTTCCCTCTCTCCGAGAATGCCATTGACGCAGCTTTAGACTACGTGCGTGTGCACACTTCCGTGTGTGTGTTGTGTGTGAATACAGTGCATTCAGAAAGTATTCAGACCCCTTGACTTTATCCACATTTTGTTACGTTAAAGCCTTATTCTAAAATTGTTTAAATAGTTTTTACCCCTCATCAAACTACACACAATACCAGTAATGACAAAGCAAAAACAGGTTTTTAGAAATGTTTGCAATTTATAAAAGAAAAACTGAAATGTACATAGGTACTCTGAACCTTTACTCAGTACTTTGTTGAAGCAACTTTGGCAGTGATTAGTCTTCTTGGGTATGACGCTACAAGCTTGGCACAACTGTATTTTGAGAATTTCTCCCATTCTTCTCTGCAGATCCTCTGAAGCTCTGTCAGGTTGGATGGGGAGAGTCACTGCACCGTTATTGTCAGGTCTCTCCAGAGATGTTCGATCGGGTTCAAGTCCGGGCTCTGGCTGGGCCACTCAAGGACATCCAGAGACTTATCCCGAAGCCGCATTGTCTTGGCTGTGTGCTTAGGGTCATTGTCCTGTTGGATGGTGAACCTTCGCCCCAGTCTGAGGTCCTGAMTGCTTTGGAGCAGGTTTTCATCAAGGATCTCTCTGTACTTTGCTCCGTTCATCTTTCCCTCGATCCTGAATTGTCTCCCAGTTCCTGCTGCTGAAGAACATCTCCACAGAGGAACTCTGGAGCTCTGTCAGAGTGACCATCAGGTTCTTGGTCACCTCCCTGACCAGCTCTAGGAAGAATCTTGGTGGTTCCTCCAAACTTATTCCATTTAAGAATGATGGAGGCCACTGTGTTCCCCCTTCAATGCTGCAGAAATGTTTTGGTACCTCTCCCCAGATCTGTGCCTCGACACAATCCTGTCTTGGAGCTCTTCAGACAATTCCTTTGACCTCGTGGATTGGTTTTTGATCTGACATGCACTGTCAACTGTGGGGCCTTATATAGACAGGTGTGCGCCTTTCCAAATCATGTCAAATCAATTTAATTTACCACAGGTGGATTAAAATCATGTTGTAGAAACATCTCAAGGATAATCAATGGAAACAGGATGCACGTGAGCTCAATTTCGAGTCTCATAGCAAAGGGTCTGAATTAGAGGTCGACCGATTATGATTTTTCAACACCGATACCGATTATTGGAGGACAAAAAAAGCCGATGCCGATTTAAAATTAAAATAAAAAATAATATTAAATAATTAAACAAATATATATGTATGTGTGTGTATATATATATATATATATATATATATATATCACACACCCACACACATTTTTGTAATGACAATTGCAACAATACTCAATGAACACTTTTATTTTAACTTAATATAATYCATAACATCAATTTAGTCTCAAATAACATGAGAACATATGTTAAAATGAACCACCAGCTTTCATGGGTCTTCAATATTCCCAGTTAAGAAGTGTTAGGTTGTAGTGCAGAAAGCAGAGTTTGTCTGCATGGTCCCCTGTCAGTCTGCTCCTCCGCGAAACACAGACCTTATTTGAAGTAGATCAAGACATTCTCWATGGAAGACATGAACGGTAAAATAACGAAGGAACCCCTTTCAAGTTCAGCCGCAAGTTATTACAGGAATTATAACGCGTCGACTATTTCTCTCTAAACCATATGCCTTTGACTAATCCGGAAACTATCACCTCGAAAACAAAACGTTTATTCCGTTCCGTATTTTATCTAACGGGTGGCATCCTTGAGTCTAAATATTCCTGTTACATTGCACAACCTTCAATGTTAGGTCAGAATTACGTAAAATTCAGTCAAATTAGTTCGCAAAGAGCCAGGCGGCTCAAACTGTTGCATATACCCTGACTCTGCGTGCAATGAACGCAAGAGAAATGACAATTTCACCTGGTTAATATTTCCTGCTAACCTGGATTTCTTTTAGCTAAATATGCAGGTTTAAAAATATATACTGTGTATTGATTTTAAGAAAGGCATTGATGTTTATGGTTAAGTACACATTGGAGCAATGACAGTCATTGCTTGATTGTTTTTTATAAGATAAGTTTAATGCTAGCTAGCAACTTACCTTAGCTTACTGCATTCGCGTAACAGGCAGGCTCCTCATGGAGTGCAATGTAATCAGGTGTTAGAGCATTGGACTAGTAAACTGTAAGGTTGCAAGATTGGTTCCCCCGAGCTGACAATGTTAAAAATCTGTGGGCAGGCAGAACGTTCCTAGTCCGTCATTGAAAATAATAATGTGTTCTTAACTGACTTGCCTAGTTAAATAAAGGTGTAAAAAAAGATATATAATAAAATAAATAATAATCGGAAAATCGGCGCCCAAAAATACCGATTTCCGATTTGTTATGAAAACTTGAAATCGGCCCTAATTAATCGGCCATTCCGATTAATCGGTCGACCTCTAGTCTGAATTCTTATATAAATAAGGTATTTACATTTTTTTTTAATAGATTTGGAAACATTTCTAAAAACCTGTTTTTGGTTTGTCTTTTTAATCATTTGTGTGTAGATTAATGAGGATAGGCTGTAACGTAACAAAATGTGGAAAATGTCAATGGGGTCTGAATAGTTTCTGAATGCACTGTATGTGGTGTATGCGTGTGTGGGAGTGGGAGCATACAAGTGTGTGTACATGTCTGTGTGTGTGAGAGAGAGTGTGTGTATAATTCAGCCCCAGGGCAGTCTCTCCCTCCGGAGAAATCAACCTATCAGTCGGCCATCTCTCACCCAGAGTCCATTACTTTGCCATCTGACTTTCAGCCCTCCCTGCCTCCCTGTCCTCCCTGCATGTCTGTCTGCTTGCCATTATGCCTTCCCAAGCCTCTCTCGCTCTCTACCTGCAGCACTGTCAACAAGGCAGGTCCTACATGCCCTAGTTTTGTCGCACCTGGACTACTGTTCTGTCATGTGGTCAGGTGCCACAAAAAAAGACTGCAATTGGTTCAGAACAGGGCAGCACTGCTGGCCCTTGGATGTACACAGAGAGCTAATATTAATAATATMCATGTCAATCTCTCCTGTCTCAAAGTGGAGGAGAGATTGACTTCATCACTGCTCGTCTTTATGAGAGGTATTGACATGTTGAATGCACTGAGCTGTCTGTTTGAACTACTCGGACATGCATGCATACCCCACAAGACATGTCAGAACAGATTATGGAAGGCGCACAGTACTAAATAGAGCCATGACTACATGGAACTCTATTCCACATCAAGTAACTCATGCAAGCAGTAAAATTAGATTTTTAAAAAACAGATTAAAAAAACTCCTTGTGGAACAGCGGGGACTGTGAAGCAACACAAACATAGGCACATGCATACACACACACACGATAGCATGTACACATGGATTTTGTACTGTATATCTGTGGTAGTGGTGGAGTAGGGGCCTGAGGGCAAACGATCTGTGAATGTATTGTAATGTTTTTAAAATTGTATGAACTGCCTTAATTTTGCTGGACCCCAGGAAGAGTAGCTGTTGCCTTGGCAGCAGCTAATGGGGATCCATAATAAATACAAATACAAATACCTCCCTATCCAAGCCTCTCTATTTCTACCTCCCTATCCAAGCCTCTCTACCTCCCTATCCAAGCCTCTCTCTTTCTACCTCTCTGTCCAAGCCTCTCTCTTTATAGCTCCAAATCCAATCCTTTCTCTACCTCTCTATCCAAGCCTCTCTCTGCCTACCTTCACACCCCAACCTGTCTCCTGTCTGGGGTTCTCCGGCATTGTTTCTCTGCCTGTCTGTCTCAGGTGCCTCGGCTGGGCTCTCTCCTTCTCTGAGGCGCTTTCAGCTGGGCTGTCTGATTTCTGATAAACCACTTGGATGGAGTATGACCTTTGGCTAGTGTAATCTATCTCAATTTCTTCAGTGCCATGCTATCACTAATTACCTTCTCATTCTGTCCCCCTATCCTCTGAAGAGTGACACCATTTCTACTCTCATCTATCTCAACGCATCCCTTCATCTCTCTCTCTCTCTCTCTCTCTCTCTCTCTCTCTCTCTCTCTCTCTCTCTCTCTCTCTCTCTCGCTTACTCTGTCTTTCTCAGAATCCCGCAGATCATGTATGTGTATCCTTGGCTCCCAATCTAAGTTATAACATGTTAAATGCCTTCTCCTCTCCCTCTGTCCTACCTCACCCTCCCTCTTTTCTCTCTCCTCTCCTCAGATCCTCAGATCAGCTATGCGTCCACGGCCCCGGAGCTCAGTGACAACACGAGGTATGACTTCTTCTCCCGCGTCGTCCCTCCGGACTCCTACGGCCCAGGCAATGATGGACATCGTCACGGCGATGGGATGGAACTACGTGTCCACGCTCGCCTCCGAGGGGAACTACGGCGAGAGCGGTGTCGAGGCCTTCGTGCAGATCTCCCGGGAAACAGGTACGTGGAATAGCGAAAACATGCTCGGACACACTCATACAGACAGTACTGAATGGAGGTGCTGCACAGTCCACAGTTCTTGAGTGTTTMGACATCTCTCTTCAGTGATGGGTCTCTGTGGATCTCTGAACAACAGTAGCTGCCCTAGTAAATGCCAGTCTCAAATATCTCTATTTAATAACATCAGTGATATTAACTGTCAGATAGTATCTGTCAGCTACAGATTGACAGTCAGTCAGCATAAAAAAAACACATTTCATCAGACAAAGTCTCGAGTGGTTTTAACTTGTTTGTTGAGAGTGCTCGGGTTTGCCAGCGATCACTGATGTCTATTTTTCTTACTGTGGGAAGGGAAACATCAAATGACACCTCCTTTCCCATATACTGAAATGCATAATGTCAGATATACATCAGTGAGCATTGGAGCCCCTGCTGTGCCTACTGCTGTAAGCAGTGTTGCTAGTTTCTACTGTGTGACTTGACTGTGGGTTTCTATACTGTGGGTTTAGTCGTTGTGCTGCTCTCTTCCCTGCTGTGCTGAGAGCTATGTGGCGTGACAGTGAACAGTCAGCTGTTCAGATGTTTAGCCTTGCTAGAGCTGTGCAGATGTTGACATGGCTGGAGGGGAGAGGAAGGGGAGGGAAGAGGAGGGGAAAGGGAGTGGATGAAGAGGAAAGAAGCAGGCCCAAACATCAGCAGTGGAGATGTCTGTATGTCTGTCCATTTGATAAGATGCTGAGGCAACACATTTAAAAGCTAAAAGAGAATACCCTGCAGATCCACACACTCAAACTAACACATTTCATTCAGTAGGCTCTGGGTAGAGGGCAATTGCAGTCCTAAGTGGTTAGAATGAAGTAAATGTCCATACCCTGTTTCCTGCTCCAGAGCGGACAGCTTTTATTCCACTACACTGTGTATTCTAGTTGTGGAGTAATACTAACACCTGTCGTGAAAATTCGTACTGAGAGGGATTTTGTCATTTCTTCAAACAAATATCTTTATTTAATAACGATTTAATTATTGCAATAATGAAGCTGTCGAACCCCGCACTCTAATGTGTTGTCGAGGCTTAACCTTTACAGACAATGTTCGTTCTTATATAGCTGACACTAAGAATGCTTAGTCATGGCTGGTTCCACCCCTCCCATGCAGATTGGGGGGCACTGACTGTCCCTCTGAAGTGGTTTTAATGAAGAGGAGAAGAGCGAAGGATGAGGCGAGGGGGGAAAGGGGAAGAGAGGAACAACAGAATGAGGCCACAGCAGGCTACATGGATGTAATCACAAAGTAATGACAGGTGTCATAGACCAACCATCCTCCTCTCTCTCTCTCTCTCTCTCTCACTCTGTCATCGCCAGTGATTGAATTAAGGAGTGATTGTTAGGTGATTGAATTATTTAATATTATTATTATTACGATGACTGCCACCACCGCTTACGCTCCTCCCTGCATGCTGCTACTGAGCAGCTGTAGTAATTGCTGTTTAATCGAGGAGTTATGATTCCCGAGACATTATATGTGTGTTTGTGTTTGTGAAGCACGTCTCAGCTCCCTCTAGGCACAACAAGGATGTTTTCAACATAACGTGTAAGACGCACCTAACCATTAATAACGTGATGATGGGGGATGTCTGTAGAGAGAGGGAATGGTGTGTCCATTTTAACTAGCTGACTAGCTCTCATCTTGTGAGGCAGGGGAAAGCGAGGGAGTGAAAGCAGGAGAGACGGAGAGGGAATGAAAGAGGGAATGAAAGACCTTGAGCATTTCAGATTGACTGTAGGTTGTGACAGTGTGGTACACTATTTTCCTATTGCTGTGTGTGAAGAAGAAGAGAGAAAGGAGAGAGAGAAGGCGTGGGAGAAGAGGGAAGAGACTGGGGGGGTTGAGAGACAGAGGAAGAAGGATAGAGTGAGGGAGAGACAGACAGAGAGATGTGACATGGAGAGAGAGAGATGTTGAGGTAGAGTGAGGGAGAGACAGAGAGATGTGACATGGAGAGAGAGAGAGAGAGAGAGATGTTGAGGTAGAGTGAGGGAGAGACAGAGAGATGTGACATGGAGAGAGAGAGAGAGAGATGTTGAGGTAGAGTGAGGGAGAGACAGAGATGTTGAGGTAGAGTGCGAGAGATCCAGATGGGAGGTATTCTCTCTCTCCCGTCCAGACATCCAGATGACAGGCTCTCCTCCAGCTGTAGGATAAGAGTTGGATTACAACAGAGATGGAGGATTCTCACACACACACACACACACAGAGAGAGGGAGACAGAAGATTTAACAGCCAGCCAATTAGCCTAGTAACTAATGTCACACGATAGTCGGATGAGAAAGTCAATAGACATGCAACAATGAGCACCATGTTTCAGCGTCGGCTTAGTGGAAGTAACAATCCCTGTCTCCTCTGTGTGTGTGTGTGTGTGTGTGTGTGTGTCCTCTCTGCTCCCCCGCCTCCCTTCTGGTAACAACCTCTCATAAATACCTATCCAATTGACCTTTGTTTCATTTGTTCATTAACCTTTGATTATCTGGAATTAATTCCATTCACATTTAGCAAACAAACCAGGGCTCCCAAACGAGATGCGTCCAAAAAAGATAATAACAGCAAATGATTAGCAAACAAGGGATGCATGTAGGTTCACTGAGCCTGAACCGTTCCCTGAACAGTTCCACATGACTGGACCTCATTGTGGTGGGGAGACTGGGACAGCTGTAGACTGACAGTTATAATGACCAGCATCAGTGGATGCTGTGTCTGTGTGTGTGCGTGCGCGCCTGTCGGTGTGCGTGTTTAGTGTGCTTTGACAAACGTCTCCACCATTGCCTCTCCGTGTTGAGTCGCAGTGGATGCCTCAAGGCTAGACGAGGCCAGTACATGACAGTGCTGACTATAGACTGACAGTCTAGAATGACCCACCGACGTTGGTGGATGTTAGACATTAGAGCAGACGTCATTTAACCCCGTTGTCTCTTAGCCTCTCCCTCGTGTGTAGTAGTGGACACCCCGAAGCAAGATCAGGCCAGTACATGACACTGGATCCATCCATGTGTAATGTCAGGGGAGGGGTACTGCATGGCTTATAATATGTTTGGAGGATGTTGACATTAGGACAGAAATAACCCTAGTCCTCTTGTGCAGTAGTGGGTGCCTAGTGGCTAGAGGAGGGATATATGCCTAGTGATATGATCGTCAAGGCCGTTAGGCTTTTGCCTAAATGAATCACCAGAAGGAGATTCCCAGACGATCCCATGCCCTCGTGGAATAGCCTAAAGCGACAACCTCTCCTCACCCCTCCTGCACCCCCTGTCCCCTTCTCCCCCTTTTCTCTTCCTCCTCCACTCTCCAATAGTTAGTATCAGAGCYTGCTTGTTACACAGACAGACCGACAGGCAGATTCAGAGACGTGCCTGGAGAACGCCAGGGCCTCCAAACCTCCAGACTGCGGAGCAGTAGCTCCAGTGACATCCAGGCAGAGGCCCTGACTATGACCCGTCATGACCGGCCTCAGGCGGGCATTCGACAGGCCTGACCAGGGGGCTGACACGGAGTGGAGGGAACTGACCATGAGTCACCATGGCTGGTGAATGAAAGGACACAGTGACAACACCCTCCAGCCACCTTTCTCTCTAATGATCATTAAGAAAGTCTTCATCTTCTGCCTCCAGACCCCTGGTCAGATCTGGCAGAGAGGCAGTAGCTGACTGGGCCAGCAATAATGAACACGGCTCTGAATCAGTTACCTTCTCCTGGAGCAATGTCAGCTTATCCCAGCCTCTGTCCCCCAGGCGACAACAACCCAGCTCAGTACCTGCCACTAGGGCAACAGCCTAACGCAACCCAGCACAACCTTCTGCCAGCCTGTAGAGCTTTGACCCTAAACCAACCATTATAACCAGGAGAGGGACTCTCTGGCCTTACATCACCCCAGCCTGCTGTTGTCCCTGCTCGGGTGAAGAAGAGAGGATAAACCCTGGGAACTGGAGACCAGAGAGCCTGTGTGTCTGCCGTGGTACCTACCCATGTTGTCTGTGTACCACAGGGCTGTGTGTGTGTGTGTGGTGTGTGTGGTGTGTGTGTAAGCCTCGAGGGATTAGGGAAACTACATCTCCATAATGTAAAGGCCTGTGAGCTTTAGTCACCAGCCCTGAACAGATACCAGCCCACAATGACTGTCCTATAGCAGCTCAACTGGCATGGGAGAGGAATTCAAAGCACCACAGATGGACGAACGAAGACCAAACATCTCTTTGACAATCATTCATTAAATGGTTATCTCAACGACCTATTTAATTAGCTTTGTAGGATTTAATGATTTAATCTCCAGACTTTAATTTCCATCGCTGTCTGAAATCCTCGCTGTCCCTCAACTACGGTGGAGGTCTGACTCATTTCACAGACCATAACGTTGTATGAGTCAGCCTGTCAGTGTGTGTGAGAGTGTGTGTGGAAGCCTTGTTTTCAGGCACCCTGTCCCCAGAGATCAGTTGTGGACAAAAACACAGGTGACAAGATTCTGTACGCCTGCCTTTACCTGACTGTTCGTCATGCCACACCACAGCACTGCATGAGACGCCGCATAAGACGCTGTGTTGATTGACGATGGAGGGAGTAGAGAGCTTATATGGAGGAGGAGGAGGGATGGAGGAGGAGGAGGAGGAGAAAGAAGAGGATGACATTGACAACGTAGTGGTAGGCCTATCCTTCACTGTCAGTCGATGTCCCCCGCCTTAGTCTCCCTGATCCTTGTCCTTGATTATGGGCTTCTGAGGGATCAGGTAGGGGCTGAATGTAATTCATTCATTGTTTCAGAAAAGCACACAGAGAGAGAGGGTGGGGGGGGGGGAGGAGAGGTCATGAGCAGATGAGCTCCTGAATTTTTCAGCATGTTCTTAAAAAATATTTAGAGTTAGATAAACTTGGATTTTTTTTGGTCAGGGACATATACAGGATGCTACCCTCTACAACATATGCTTGACTCCAAATCAAAACTCAAAACCTACAACCTGATTTTGGACGGAATTACGGAATCACGTGGAAGGTTTACAACTACTAAAGATGTATTATTCCAAAGATATACAGCAAATGCTCTGGAAAACAAAATAAACCTGAAATCACCATCCGACCTGGAACGGAGGGAGTAATGTTTATAGTCTGAAGCTATATTTTATTTTCAAAAGCCAAGAAAAATACATTACATTACTTTATAAGGACTGAATGCATAAATTAAGGCTGCCAGGCTTGATACAACCTCAATTAGCACTGACGTGTCAAGTCAGAGATGTCAAAGCCCTTTAGCCCAACAATGGCAGGAGAGTTGCACAGTCTACTCCAACCAAATGGAGAGGCATTAGAAGCTGCCTCCCGCTGTTCAGAGGTAATTAAAATACACTACCCTGTGTATGTAAAGAATGATAAAACACAAAAAGAGCACAAAATTAAGCTCCTTATGGAAAATCAAGAGACATTTCTTGCTGACTATTATAAGAATGGGAACATCGGCAACCTCATCTTCCACACAAACCACCCCCTGGCATGGCACAGTGCTATATTAGCACACTACCCCTCTGTTAAGGGGGGGGGGGTGTTAACGAGGGGTGGAAACTCAGGATACTAGACAACGAGGACACTGAGTCAGCTAATATAAATCTCTATATGTCTGGAACAGTATTGGTACAGGGCAACCCCAAACAGTTTCCGCTGGACTTTCACCTAATCAAAGAATTAGCTCAGCAGGAGAAGCTCTCCCTTGAGAACGATACCCCCAAACCCGAGCCGGTCAGACCAGACCTCTTCGTTATACAACCCCACAGACGAGCAACCCCAAGCAGTAAGTCAACCTCCCAGCACAGAGTGCTACTCCCTCATTGAAATGAAGGATACATTTACCCAGCTGGAGGTAAGGCAAGTGGAGCTGGAACAGCAGGTGTTTACACTCCAGTCAGCACAGACCCAGATAACAGTCCAGCACAACAACACCCCCAGAACCAGACTCAGAGAGCCGGAGGTGGAGAGAGACATGTCTGCACTCTGGACTGTGGTGAGACAACTTCAACAGGGAGCAGGAGAACAGAGCACTAGAGGAGAGGGTGAGGGGATGGCGTGTGACAGAGAACAACCCACTAGAGAGGTGGCCACCCCCGCAGAGGAGTGCGCAGAACAGRCCACCTCAGCTCCCGACAAAAGTCTCGACACCACAGCAGAACAGTCCACCTCAGCTCCCGACAAAAGTCTCGACACCACAGCAGAACAGTCCACCTCAGCTCCCGACAAAAGTCTCGACACCACAGCAGAACAGTCCACCTCAGCTCCCGACAAAAGTCTCGACACCACAGCAGAACAGTCCACCTCAGACACTGACCACATCGACATCACAGCAGAACAGACAAATGAAGAACCCCAAGCCCAGGGGATCTCACCCCCTCTGAGCACCCCCCCCTGTCAGCCACCCTGATAGCCCTCCTGACAACCCCCCCACACCCACTGAGGACATACACAAGACACAGATTGTACACCTTATGGACACAAACAGGAAATGCATACAAGAAAAAAACCTTTTCCCGAACACAGTGTGTCTGAACTCTGGTGTCCAAACACCCAGCACACGCTAGACCTTCTGCCTGAGGACCAACTAGGTTCAGTTAGCCACATAATAATACACACAGGCCCTAACGACCTGAGAGCACAGCAGGAAAGGGTGGCCACAGCACTCAAGGGAGTGTTTGAAAAAGCTTCTTCTACTTTCCCCAATGCACAAGTGGTTATATCCTCCCTGCTACCACGGAAAGACTTCCACCCTGCTACTATACAGTGGGTAAACGGAAGTATTTCCCGTGACTGTGCCTCGAAACCAAATGTTTACCTGGCCCACCACTCCACCTTGGACTTGAACAGACTTTATGACCAGGTCCACCTATACAAGGCAGCAGTGCCCACCTTCGCCCGGACCCTAAAGGACATTGCTCTCAAACGCAGCCCCAACACTTCACACACGAGCAACAGATCAATTGACACCCGCCCAGACCAGCGAGACACTCTCCCAGACCTGCGAGACCCCKSCGAACTTACACATAGAGGACCCACACCGAGAGGACCTACATCCAGCCTACAACACCACCAGCCACATCCACACCTCCACCCCAACCAATCAACATCCCCCCAAGTCAACCATGCCACACCTCATTTAGGCCCCCTCAGATCAGTCCTATGTCCCTCTCGCCCGTCCCATGCACCCACCCCCGCAAAGAGGGCCTCAACATGAAAGTCACACATATGCCCAGGCCTTGAGCAGGCAAACAGACCCAACCCACACGTTCACACTAGCCCAAGCCAATGGCATGTACCAGATGCTCATCAGGCTCTGCTCACACTTACTGGTCTGAGGCCAAACCACACGACCAATAACATTGGACACTTTATGGAACACAAAGCCTTCACTATCTCATCCTGGAACCTCAGGCCTTGGATATTATCTGCCTTTGGCCTAAAGAGCAGGAACCTGGACTTCATGAAAGAAATTGAAAATACAGACATTGTCATCCTACAAGAAACATGGTATAACATGGACCCACTGGTTGCCCTCTAGGTTACAGAGAGCTGGTAGTCCCATCCACCAAACTACCAGGTGTGAAACAGGGAAGAGACTCATGGGGTATGCTAATTTGGTATAGAGCACTCTATTAAATTAGTCAAAACAGGAACATTTTACATTTGGATAGAAATTCAAAAGGAAATGATCTTAACAGAGAAAAATGTCCCCCTGTGTGCTACCTATATCCCCCCAATATAATACCCATACTTTAAGAATGACAGCTTCTCCATCCTAGAGGGGGAGATCAAAATCTCCAGGCACAGGGACATGTACTAGTCTGTGGCGACCTAAATGCCAGAACCGGACAAGAACCTGACACCCTCAGCACACAGGGGYACAAACACCTGCCTGGAGGTGACAGCATTCCCTCCCCCATCCATATGCCCCCTAGGCACAACTATGACAACATAACTAACAAAAGCGAGTCACAACTCCTGCAGCTCTGTCGGAGGCTGGGTATGTACATAGTCAATGGTAGGCTTCGAGGGGACTCCTATGGTAGGTACACCTATAGCTCATTTCTTGGCAGTAGTACTGTAGACTACTTTATCACTGACCTCAACGCAGAGTCTCTCAGAGCGTTCAGTCAGCCCACTGACACCCCTTTCGGATCACAGCAAAATCACAGTACTTGAACAGAGCAATACTTAATCATGAGGCATCAAATCCAAAGGAACTGAGTAATAAACTCAGCAAAAAAAATAAACGTCCCTTTTTCAGGACCCTGTCTTTTAAAGATATTTCGTAAAAATCTAAAATTCACAGATCTTCATTGTAAAGGGTTTTAACACTGTTTCCATGCTTGTTCAATGAACCATAAACAATTTATGAACCTGCGGAACGGTCGTTAAGACACTAACAGCTTACAGACGGTTGGCAATTAAGGTCACAGTTATGAAAACTTAGGACACAAAAGTGCCTTTCTACTGATTCTGAAAAACAACAAAAGAAAGTGTCCAGGGTCCCTGCTCATCTGCGTGAATGTGCCTTAGGCAGTGCTGCAAGGAGGCATGAGGACTGCAGATGTGGCCAGGGCAATAAATTGCAATGTCCATACTGTGAGACGCCTAAGACAGTGCTACAGGGAGACAGGACAGTGGCAGACCACGTGTAATAACACCTGCACAGGATCGGTACATCCGAAAATCACACCTGCAGGACAGGTACAGGATGGCAACAACTGCCCTAGTTACACCAGGAATGCACAATCCCTCCATCATTGCTCAGACTGTCCACAATAGGCTGAGAGAGGCTGGACTGAGGGCTTGTAGGCCTGTTGTAAGGCAGGTCCTCACAAGACAGGTAAGGCATGTCCTCACCGGCAACAACGTCACTTATGGGCAAAAACCCACCGTTGCTGGACCAGACAGGACTAGCAAAAAGTGCTTGTCACTGACGAGTCGCGGTTTTGTCTCACCAGGGGTGATGGTCGGATTCGTGTTTATCGTCGAAGGAATGAGCGTTACACCGAGACCTGTACTTTGGAGCGGGATCGATGTGGAGGGTCCGTCATGGTCTGGGGAGGTGTGTCACAGCATCATCAGACTGAGCTTGTTGTCATTGCAGGAAATCTCAACGCTGTGTGTTACAGGGAAAAAGTCTTCCTCCCTCATGTGGTACCCTTCCTGCAGGCTCACCCTGACATGACCCTCCAGCATGACAATGCCACCAGCCATTCTGCTCGTTCTGTGCGTGGTTTCCTGCAAGACAGGAATATCAGTGTTCTGCCATGGTCAGCAAAGAGCCCGGATCTCAATCCCATTGAGCACGTCTGGGACCTGTTGGATCGGAGGGTGAGGGCTAAGGGCATTTCCCCCCAGAAATGTCTGGGAACTTGCAGGTGCGTTGTTGGAAGAGTGTGGTAACATCACAGCAAGAACTGGCAAATCTGGTGCAGAGCACGAGGACGAGATGCACTGCAGTACTTAATGCAGCTGGTAGCCACACCAGATACTGACTGTTACTTTTGATTTTGACCCCCGCTTTGTTCAGGGACACATTATTCCATTTCTGTTAGTCACATATCTGTGGAACTTGTTTAGTTTATGTCTCAGTTGTTGAATCTTGTTATGTTCATACAAATATTTACAGCGTGTAAATATTTACACGCTGAAAATAAACGCAGTTGATAGTGAGAGGACGTTTCTTTTTTTGCTGAGTTTATTAAGAAATGCTATAGATGGAAGGAATGTAGTGTGGAAACCTACCAAAAAACAATTAGGCATTAACAAATTCAATCCCTTTCAGACAACTTCCTGGACAAAACATTCTACTGTAATAGTGAAGTTGTAAACTTGGCAGTAGAAAATCTTAACAGTATTTGACACCTCAGCTTCCCTATCAAATCTAAAAATGTCAAAAAGAAAACTGAAGAAAATGAACAACAATGATAAATGGTTTGATGAACAATGCAAAAACCTAAGAAATAAATTGAGGAACCTTTTCAACCAAAAACATAGAGACCCAGAAAACCAGAGTCTACACCTTCACTATGGTGTTTTACTAAAATCATACAGAAATATACTATGGAAAAAGATGGAAAAGCACATCAGAAATCAGCGTAATGTAATTGAAGAATTCATAGACTCTAACCACTTCTGGGAAAATTGGAAAACACTAAACAAACAATAACACGAATAATTATCTATCCAAAATGGAGATGTATGTTTAAACCACTTTTTTTGGCACTAAAACAAAGGACAAATAGCAAAAACCTATACATGATCAAATCTTATAATCAACTATTTAAGACTACCAGAACCCACTTGATTCTCCAATTACTTTGAATGAACTAGAGGACAAAATAAAAGCACTCCAACCCAAAAAGGCATGTGGTGTTGATGGTATCCTCAATGAAATTATAAAATATACAGACAACAAATTCCAATTGGCTATACTAAAACTATTTAACATCAACCTTAGCTCTGGCATCTTCCCCAGTATTTGGAACCAAGGACTGATCACCCCAATCCACAAAAGTGGAGGAAAATTTGACCCCAATAACTATTGTGGGACATGCGTCCACAGCAACCTTGGGAAAATCCTCTGCATTYTCATTAACAGCAGACTCGTACATTTCCTCAGTGAAAACAATGTACTGAGCAAATGTCAAATTGGCATTTTACCAAATTATCGTATGACAGACCACATATTCACCCTGCATACCCTAAATGACAAACAAACAAAGCCAAACAAAGGCAAAGTCTTCTCATGCTTTATTGATTTTTTTTTAAAAGCCTTGAGGGCCTGCTATACAAATTGATGGAAAGTGATGTTGGGGGAAAAACATAGGGTATTATAAAATCCATGTACACAAACAACAAGTGTGCGGTTAAAATAGGCAATAAACACACACATTTCTTCCCACAGGGCTGTGGGATGAGACAGGGATGCAGCTTAAGCCCCACCCTCTTCCACATATATATCAACGAATTGGCGAGGGCACTAGAACAGTCTGCTGCACCCAGCCTCACCCTACTAGAATCTGAAGTCAAATGTCTACTGTTTGCTGATGATCTGGTGCTTCTGTCACCAACCAAGGAGGGCCTACAGCAGCACCTAGATCTTCTGCACAGATTCTGCCAGACCTGGTCCCTTACAGTAAATCTCAGTAAGACCAAAATAATGGTGTTCCAAAAAAGGTCCAGTCACCAGGACCACAGATACAAATTCCATCTATACACCGTTGCCCTAGAGCACACAAAAAACTATACATACCTTGGCCTAAGCATCAACGCCACAGGTAACTTCCACAAAGCTGTGAACAATCTGAGAGACAAGGCAAGAAGGGCATTCTATGCCATCAAAAGGAACATAAGATTCGACATACCAATTAGGATCTGGCAAAAAATACTTAAATCAGTTATAGAACCCATTGCCCTTTATGGTTGTGAGGTCTGGGGTCCGCTCACCAACCAAGAATTCTCAAATTGGGACAAACACCAAATTGAGACTCTGCATGCAGAATTATGCAAAAATATCCTACGTGTACAATGTAAAACACCAAATAATGCATGTAGAGCAGAATTAGGCCGATACCTGCTAATTATCAAAATCCAGAAAAGAGCCGTTTAATTCTATAACCTCCTAAAAGGAAGCGATTCCCAAACCTTCCATAACAAAGCCATCACCTACAGAAAGATGAACCTGGAGAAGAGTCCCCTAAGAAAGCTGGTCCTGGTGCTCTGTTCACAAACACAAACAGACCCCACAGAGCCCCAGGATAGCAACACAATTAGACTACACATTGTAAACAATTAACAAATAAACAGAACTAGAATGCTATTTGGCCATAAACAGAGAGTACACAGTGGCAGAATACTTGACCACTGTAACTGACCCAAACTTAAGGAAAGCTTTGACTATGTACATACTCAGTGAGCATAGCCTTGCTATTGAGAAAGGCTGCCGGAGGCAGACCTGGCTCTCAAGAGAAGACAGGCTATGTGCACACTGCCCACAAAATGAGGTGGAAACTGAGCTGCACTTCCTAACCTCCTGCCAAATGTATAACCATATTAGAGACACATATGTCCCTCAGATTACACAGATCCGCAAAGAATATCGAAAACAAACACGATTTTGATAAACTCCCCTATCTACTGGGTGAAATACCACAGTGTGCCATCACAGCATCAAGATTTGTTACTGTTGCCACAAGAAAAGGGCAACCAGTGATGAACATTTACCATTGTAAATACAACCCATATTTGTTTATTTATTTTCCCTTTTGTACATTAACCATTTTTACATCGGTATAACACTGTGTATATATATACATAATGACATTTGTAATGTCTTTATTKTTTTGGAATTTTTGTGAGTGTAATGTTTACTGTTCATTTTTATTGTTTATTTCACTTTTGTTTATCATCTAATTCACTTGCTTTGGCAATGTTAACATATGTTTCCCATGCCAATAAAGCCCCTTGAATTGAATTGAGCGAGAGAGGTGGGTGGGAACAACATCAAACAAGCATTTGTAACCAATTAACGCAGCAGAGTTCTATGTCTCAAGGTGAAAACTAATTTTCATTGTCGCCAGACATCTCTGGTTTGACTTTGTTGTTGTGGAGTTCATTGTAGTGTTCATTAGGCAGTAGTTCTAATATCAAATTATCCGTTTCCACTGTGAGTATTACTAAAGTCAATAATATGAGCTCCGTAAAGGCAGTTTTACCACACGGATACAGTCGTTTGGTGGAATGTGGTGGTGATTGGATATGTCTAAATGTGCTGATTCTGGGTCACTGCTTTCCTGACTGTCTACACATTAAAAAAACGAGTGTTCAAGGGTTTCTTGGGAAGGGTGGTGCTTCTATGTGGAACATTAATGACTCAAAGAACCCTTTTWGCTCTTCAATGGTTCTTTACAGTTCAGAGAACGGTTCTTTGCTCTTTTAGTGATCATTCAAATGTAGGGGAGGCGGCTCATTAGAATATTAAAAAGTATTCTTTTTTTTTTACCCCTTTTTCTCCCCAATCTCATGGTATCCAGTTGGTAGTTAGTCTTTTCTCATCGATGCAACTCCCGTACGGATTCGGGAGAGGCGAAGGTCGAGAGCCGTGCGTCCTCCGAAACACAACCCAACCAAGCCGCGCTGTTTCTTGACACAATGCCCACTTAAGCCGGAAGCCAGCCGCATCAATGTGTCTGAGGAAACACCGTACACCGTGTCAGCGTGCACTACCACAGGAGTCGCTAGTGCGCGATGGGACAAGGACATCCCTGCCTGCCAAACCCTCCCCTAAACCGGACGACGCTGGGCCAATTGTGCGCCGCCCCATGGGTCTCCCGGTCGCGGCCGGCTGCGACAGAGCCTGGACTTGAACCCAGAATCCCTAGTGGCACACCTTAGACCCCTGCACCACTCGAGGGAGCCCTCATTAGAATATTTTCCGGCGTGGGTCGCGGACAGTTCTTTTTGTGCAACCGTGAGTCAGTGTCATTCCAGTTGATCTAATGTGTTGTGTTATGCCATGTCATTTTATATATGACTATGTCCAGTGATGGTGTTCTGTGAAAGACTCACATTTGGTCTGGTCTCAATTAAGAATGGTTGACTAACTCAGTGGTTCTCAACGATCTTCTCAGGGACCCCCAGCTGTTCCAGAGGATGCCCACTTGATTTAACTTGTCAAGTAACACAGTAATAACACCTATGGAATATGGCTGACCAGCATAAAACATTTTTCATGGTTCTTCAAAAGGACCCACAAAGAACCTTTCAAATTGAGGACGTTTTTTTTATAGAACCGTTCTCCATAAAGGTTCTATAAAGAACCATTTAAAAAGGGTTCTATATAACCCTCAAAAAGGTTGTAATCATAGCAGAACCCTTTTTTTGGTGCTACTACAACCTTTTTGAATGTCTCTTATTGTAACCATATGCCAGGGTTCTTTATATACAGTACAAGTTCCYTTTAGAACCTTATGAGCATGGTTCTTTATTGAAGGTTCCGCTATGGTTACAAGCCAAAGAACCCCTACCAGGTACTATTTAGTAACCCTTCTTTTTTTGTGTGGTGTCACACCTTTCTCCCTATAGACAGACACGGAGAGGGTCGACCACAGACAGACAGCACAGTCTCTGCACCGATAGAGACTCTTGTATTGTGTCTGTGTGTTTCTGTGTGTGTATGTACACCCAACAGCGTGAAACTTGTCCCTTTCTTCACCCCATAGCGACCTCATCTGGTCATTATCTCCGCCTGGCGTCCCAAACTCCTCAAGCGACGGGGCGAAATAACACAGACATTTCAGCTCTATATACCCCACAGGCAATCTACACAAAATCACCGCAGAACTGTGTTATTGTGAGTGTGTGTATGTGCGTGCGTGCGTGCGTGCAGGAGAGCGCTAGAGAAGAGTGTGTGAATCTGCCTGCACGACCCAAAAGCACTTTACTGGCTGCATAGTTCTGCTCCAGTGACTTCAGTTTTACTCTCCGGCTATAGAACCATCTTCAGAGAAGGGGTCAAATATCATGGTTAAAATACATTGCAAAACCAAAGGTATTATTGTTTAATAATAATAATATAAAATAAGTCTGAATAGGATTGTGTGGAGCTGAATGGCTTCTGCCTATTCAGCTATTCACCACGTTTCTGAAATTTCTCTCTTTGCAGTTTAGAATGTAATGGCAGATGTCTCTTTGCATACAGGCACTATTGGTTCTTAGCTGTACAATCCTAATTTAATCATGCTATGAATATATCTAGTATAAATCACTGAGTTTGTAGTCTAATGTTAGGTTTTGGCATGTAGTGAAATGTGGGCGGATGGCTTGGGATCACTATAATTAGTGATTCAGTAAACAAACAGATTGATTAAAATATAGTGACTCAACCTTAACATTCTTATGTTCATTACAGACTTAAAGACACATATGTGATGAATAACCARATGCCAAAAGGTCAATGTTAATTTAAGCAGTTTTTATGTTTAGTTAGGCTCTAATTGGGTAAATTTGAAGTGGGCTTTACATATACAACAACAAATCATTAGAGAAAACTGAATCTGAAATTTCATTTGATTAAAAACAAGTTMGTAAAGCTAAGGAGGATCAGAACACTACTTTAGAAATCTACCCATCTTTCCTGGACGGACACAGCAAATATGCTTAGAGTGAGTCGAACAACCTGTTCTAACAGTATCCAGAACCATTTCTAGAACCTTTGACATACTCTTATACTAGGCATCAATATCATATATTACTAGACATACACAGACACAATCAGTCTGGCCATTTATTGTTATTTTCTTGTCTAACTCAGACCAGACCAGTTGCTCACAGACACYAATGTGTCTGAACCTCCACCTGGCAGGTTGGCGAACCGCTCACAGATGTCCGTGCTAGACCAGGAAGTGTTCTCGCGCGCGTACGCACACTCACAATAATGGATGGTGTTGCAGCGGGGCCTGATTAGCTGGATCTGAATGGGCCAGAATTACATCTCTGTCGGCATGACAAATGTATAGTGTCTCTGTTACAATGATCAGTGTCTGACTCCAACCCGGGGACAAGGGAGAGTAATTTAACACTGTTTATCTCTCTTCCTCTCCGTTTACCTTCCTCCCTCTCCCCCTCTCTCCTACTCTCCCTCTCCTTCTACTCCATCTCTCTCTCGCCCCTCCATCTCTCTCTCTCCTCTCGCTTTCCCTCTCGCTTTCCCTCTCTGTGCATTTATTGAGAGCTAAGACACCTGCTTTGTTCTACTGAGGTGATCAACATCGACAAGCTGGAGGATGTAAAAGTAGCTTGTCAGATGCCTGTTAACTACAGCAGATACTGATAGGCCTCCCAGTGCTGCTAACAGATAGGCCTCCCAGTGCTGCTAACAGATAGGCCTCCCCGTGCTGCTAACAGATAGGCCTCCCCGTGCTGCTAACAGATAGGCCTCCCAGTGCTGCTTTGCTACAACTAATTGAACAAACTGACCCTCTTACTTTTCACTTTTACAAAGTGTTGGAGCATTAATATCTACCAGAGAGAAATTAGTGAGAATGAGTTTAGAGATTGCGTCAGAGAGAGAGAGGGCACACACACACACACACACTTATTAGTCCCTAACCTCCCTTTGGCAGAAGCAGCTAGACTTCTACAGGAATTCCTCTCTGATCTCAAGAGGGCTGTAGCAGGCTATGTGTGTGTGTGTGTGAGTCAATTTGTGTGTGCATTAGTGCATTCTTCAGGGCTGTAGAAGGAGGTGGAACCCATCTGAAGTCATCTACCTGCACCATGCTCAGTTAGGCTGGCTCTTTTCACACAAACCACAGTCCACAGATCAACCATGGAGACTAGATGGAGAGTTCTGACWGCTTGTAGGATGTTTAAGGTATCTTACTGAGAGATGTGCAGTCATATTACTGGGTTATATTCTATAACAAGTGAATAGGAGTCATGTGTTTTTTTATGTTTCGTCGTCATTGAAGGCTGTTGTTGTTGCTGTGTGTGGACGTTGCTAGCAAAGTTCAGTACCTTTTTTAAATGGTATTTTATAATTTTTTTGCTATTTATTTAATCTTATTTGTATTTCTTTTTTTATTACACTATGATGCCTGTCTCATCATCTATCAAAACGATCGTATACCTTGTTACATTAAACAGCATCTCCCCAATGTATTGCAAAGGGAATTATTTGCAGTTGGAAATGACTTTCTTTGGCAGTGAGGACTTTCATTTGAATTGTCAAACTTTTGCATCTACGGCTTTCAAATTTACATACAACTGCACAGTGGTCCCTGCTGAGTTTAGAACAACCCAATTATGTAATTGTGTCAGGAATTGACAAATGGCAGCAGGTAATGGGCCTTTTCTAAAGCACCCAGTCTTACCTAGCAGTCGAGCAGCCTAACAGCCAGATGGAGGGAGAGATGAGTAGGACCCTTGTGAAAGATTATAACAACGTTGCATTTCTCTCCATCCCTCTTCTCAAAAACACAAATGAAGTTCAGTGCCTGACAAGTAATTTATTCCCCTCACCACTGAATAGTATAAAAGCAGGGATTTATTACAAGTTTCCATCATCCCCTAGCCTCCCATCTTTCACTTCAGAAAACTTTTATTATGCGGTAGAAGGATGGAAATGTATGCAGGGTTTAGACATGGGCTTTTTATTTCCCTCTATTTTCTTCAACCTCCCCCACCCATTTTATATGCTCCTGTTTCTGAGGCTGGAGGCTCAGTCAGTCGTTCTCAGGGCACCTGGGGAAGATTTGAGTGTTGGTAGGTAGGGAGAGTCTGTTTGCCCTTTCATTCGTCTGTCTCGGTGGGGGGGTGGTGGTGGGGGGGTTTGCAAAACCAACCTTGGATCAGTCTCTGGGGACATCCTTCGCTCTGAGTGATGAAGAGGATTACAATGGTTCCACACCTCCGTAGCTAAAAGGAGTGAGAGTGGCAGAGAAGTGAGAATTGCCTGAGAGAGTCTGGGAAGTCTTGTCTGTCCCCTGTCCCCAGCCACCATTCTTGGAAATTGAGGGAAGGGGCTGATGGAGGAGAGGATAGGACACTGTCGCTGTGAAGAGAGAGAGAAATGTGTAAACGGGTTGCTCAATGCATCATTGCTTAGTCATGACTTGCTGGTGTCTGTCACTCTCTCTGGTTTTGACACCAAAAGCTATTAACGCATGTAATTTTCACAAATTATCCGGTGCTTAGTCTATCATTACACTCTTAGAAAAGAGGGTTCCAAAAGAGTTCTTCGGCTGTCCCCATAGGAGAATCCTTTTGAGTTCCAGGTAGAACMCTGTTGGGTTCCATGTACATGTAGAACCCTCTACACTGTTAACCCTTTGACATGTACCAACACTCAGATGTGATCATTCTACAGTGGTCCCTGCAGCTTACACTCAAACCGGTGTGATTTAGAACATCCAGTTTTGATTGACGCAACAGTCAGCATTTGAGCTGGCCACACTGTTTTTTCACAGAAACATTTTGCACAAACACAGTCCTTATAACGTTATGTCCTGAGTGTGACCAGAAGTAGCGACAGCATTACACAATCATCCAAAACCAGAAAATCTAGGCTACATTAGCCCTAGCGCTAACTGAGGTAAGCTTGACTTAACACAAGCGGTCATATTTAGCTAACTCTTGGCTGACAGAAACCATAATATTAATTAGCTAATAGCAATTACTATTTACAATTCACCACATAATGGGTGAGCTCACCACTGATCAAAATAATTGATTAAAACACTTTCTAAAAATCGAAAATAATCAGACAATTGCTAGTTTGTGCGTGCAGCTAGTTTGTGCGTGCAAGATGAGTTTGATCTGTTTGCAGTATGCATGTTGAAGGAGGTGTGTCGTCTACCATCATTCACTTCCCTTCATTCACTTCAGGAAGTTTACTCGAAAGATGAATGAACCATCCCTTCACCTCATTTTGTTATAACATCTTTGGTCTGACAGACGTTTACGTGACACCCAGAATGCATTATATAATGTCAACAAACATGGTGCCACACATAGCTGGCAAATAGCTTAGCATTACCTCATTATAATCAGTTACAACCTTCAAAAAATATATTTCACACGCATCATATATGTCCATTACAATCTATGCAAGAATCGGAATGCATGATTTGACATCAGTACTAGAAAACATGTAAATAAAGATGTAAATGCATTATGCTCCATACATACAGTGGGGCAAAAAAGTATTTAGTCAGCCACCAATTGTGAAAGTTCTCCCACTTAAAAAGATGAGAGAGGCCTGTAATTTTCATCATAGGTACACTTCAACAATGACAGACAAAATTAGAAAAAAAAATCCAGAAAATCACATTGTAGGATTTTTTATGAATTTATTTGCGCAAGTTATGGTGGAAAATAAGTATTTGGTCACCTACAAACAAGCAAGATTTCTGGCTCTCACAGACCTGTAACTTCTTCTTTAAGAGGCTCCTCTGTCCTCCACTCGTTACCTGTATTAATGGCACCTGTTTGAACTTGTTATCAGTATAAAAGACACCCGTCCACAACCTCAAACAGTCACACTCCAAACTCCACTATGGCCAAGACCAAAGAGCTGTCAAAGGACACCAGAAACAAAATTGTAGACCTGCACCAGGCTGGGAAGACTGAATCTGCAATAGGTAAGCAGCTTGGTTTGAAGAAATCAACTGTGGGAGCAATTATTAGGAAATGGAAGACATACAAGACCACTGATAATCTCCCTCGATCTGGGGCTCCACGCAAGATCTCACCCCGTGGGGTCAAAATGATCACATGAACGGTGAGCAAAAATCCCAGAACCACACGGGGGGACCTAGTGAATAACCTGCAGAGAGCTGGGACCAAAGTAACAAAGCCGGCCCCACTTTCTCTGTCTCCTGTTTTATAATGTCTAAATAAAGCATTGAAAAGGGTGCAATTGCACAAAAATATTCTCCATAGGTCCTTATCAATTTATTTAGGCTATAAACCATTTGAATTTCTTAACCATCTGATTGTATGAGAGAGACAGTCTGCAAAACAAAAACAAGGGTTTGATGTTGCCTTTTACATGCACTGAAACCCCAACAATCCTTTCACAACACTTTCTTAAAAACACCAATATTCAGATTGAAGAACCACTTTGGGTGTTTCAGAGTACTTCTATTCCGTTTTACAACACTTTCTGTGAATCATAACACTTACATTGGGTTTGCATTCAAACACCCTCCAAACATCAGAT
The DNA here is from genome assembly GCF_002910315.2 of Salvelinus sp. IW2-2015. Classification (NCBI taxonomy): domain Eukaryota; kingdom Metazoa; phylum Chordata; class Actinopteri; order Salmoniformes; family Salmonidae; genus Salvelinus; species Salvelinus sp. IW2-2015. The sequence continues at coordinate 9,996,202 of NC_036840.1, read as the reverse complement.
CTCAGGTTAGGTGAACTACTTTCGATGATTTCATTACACAATCATGGTGTTTTGATTCTTTCTATTTTTACAGTGTGTGAAAAGGGTTTTTACCTGGAACCAAAAAGGGTTTTTCAAAGGGTTCTCCTATGGGGACAGCCGAAGAACCCTTTTAGGTTCTAGATAGGACCTTTTTTACATAGAGTGTAGGCTGTACAAGTTGTGTCCATTACAGATTATGCCAGGCTTCCCCAACTGGTGGTGATTTTATTTGGCCCTCTAGTCTTGTTGGACATCCTCAGTGCTTAATTAAGTTTTGGACATCACCTCTTACTTTTGSACTGTTTCCATGCCAGGATCAGGTACCTCTCTTGGCATGAACAATTATTTTGTAAAAATTCTATCAAAAGCAATCCAAATTAACGCAAGTTGCCTCTGTAATTCTCCTGCCCCCTAAAAAACGCAACGTGAAAACGTGCCTGATAGGCCTTTTCTAAGAATTGAGTCATGTTGGGCCGGCCCGGGTTTATGATTTGCACAACATTGTAGCCTATAGACCAACGTGTGGCCATTTCTCTGATGATAGAGAGAGAGAAGCACGCCTGTATCTATCGCAGAACTAGAATGAGATTCACTGTCTATGATCTCTCTCCTTCATCTCTGATAGACATGGGCCTGCAACTTTCATCTCTCCAGCGTTGCACTTTATCATTTATTTCCTTATAGAATCATAGTCGCAGGAAGGGTGCTAGAGGTGTCGCAGCACCCCTGATAAATTGAAATACATTTGCCAAAGTTATAGAATAAATAAATGAAATCATTCGGAATACTACTCCAGGATTAGGCTTATAATTTAGCCACATATGATCAATAGTTTATATTAACCTGGGCAGGAAGGCAGCATGGACCACGTGTATGCACACACACACCAATATAAAAGATTATACTGTTTACTATAGGTTTCTGTAGAAAACTAAAATATACTGTAGAATACTATACTACACTTTGCATATACCCTGCCCATCCCCATCCCCCATATCCCAATTTGTGCCACCCATAAGTAAGAAACCTACATGCCAAGTATAAATCATAGAGTCCTTGTTGATTATTATTCCATGTCCGTTGGTCTTGTGAATACCTGTGCTTTGTTGTATTGGCTTGCGTGTTAGGGTGCCCTTGTTGTTACGGTTGATTTACGGTTGAGGTTTACACCTCGTTCTGTGTTTGGTTTACAGCCCTGTGTTATATATATATACAGTTGAAGTCAGAAGTTTACGTACACTTAGGTTGGAGTCATTAAAACTAATTTTTCAACCACTCCACAAATTTCTTGTTAACAAACTATAGTTTTGGCAAGTCGGTTAGGACATCTACTTTGTGGATGACACAAGTCATTTTTCCAGCAATTGTTTACAGACAGATTATTTAACTTATAATTCACTGTATCACAATTCCATTTGGTCAAAAGTTTACATACACTAGGTTGACTGTGCCTTTAAACAGCTTGGAAAATTCCAGAAAATTATGTCATGGCTTTAGAAGCTTCTGTTAGGCTAATTGAGTCAATTGGAGGTGTACCTGTGGATGTACTTCAAGGCCTACCTTCAAACACAGTGCCTCTATGTTTGACATAATATGAAAATCAAAATAAATCAGCCAAGACTTCAGAAAACAAATTGTCTACCTCCACAAGTCTGGTTCATCCTTGGGAGCAATTTCCAAATGCCTGAAGGTACCACATTCATCTGTACAAACAGTAGTAGGGCAAGTATAAACACTATGGGACCACACAGCCGTCATACCGCTCAGGAAGGAGACGCATTCTATCTCCTAGAGATGAACGTACTTTGGTGCGAAAAGTGCAAATCCATCCCAGAACAACAGCGGCAAGATGCTGGAGGAAACCGGTACAAAAGTATCTATATCCACAGTAAAACGAGTCCTATATCGACATAACCTGAAAGGCCGCTCAGCAAGGAAGAAGCCACTGCTCCAAAACCACCATAAGAAAGCCAGACTGCGGTTTGCAACTGCACATGGGGACAAAGATCGTACTTTTTGGAGAAATGTCCTCTGGTCTGATGAAACAAAAATAGAACTGTTTGACCATAATGACCATCGTTATGTTTGGAGGAAAAAAGGGGAGGCTTTTAAGCCGAAGAACACCATCCCAACCGTGAAGCATGGGGGTTGCAGCATCATGTTGTGGGGGTGCTTTGCTGCAGGAGGGACTTGTGCATTTCACAAAATAGATGGCATCATGAGGGAGGAAAATGATGTGGATATATTGAAGCAACATCTCAAGACATCAGTCAGGAAGTTAAAGCTTGGTCGCAAATGGGTCTTCCAAATGGACAATGACCCCAAGCATACTTCCAAAGTTGTGGCAAAATGGTTTAAGGACAACAAAGTCAAGGAATTGGAGTGTCCATCACAAAACCCTTGCCTCAATCCTATAGAAAATTTGTGGGCAGAACTGAAAAAGCATGTGCGAGCAAGGAGGCCTGCAAACCTGACTCAGTTACACCAGCTCTGTCAGGAGGAATGGGCCAAAATTCACAATTTAAAGGCAATGCTACCAAATACTAATTGAGTTTATGAAAACTTCTGACCCACTAGGAATGTGATGAAAGAAATAAAAGCTGAAATAAATCATTCTCTCTACTATTATTCTGACATTTCACAATCTCAAAATAAAGTGGTGATCCTAAATGACCTAAGACAGGGAATTTTTACTAGGATTAAATTGTCAGGAATTGTAAAAAATTTAGTTTAAATGTATTTGGCTAAGGTGTATGTAAACTTCCGACCTCAACTGTATATTGTGTTCCCTACAGATTATTAAAAAAGAGCAGAAGCTTTGAATTATCTGGTCAGACGACAGTCTTGCCTATCCAGATGTTATGGGAGATTTGCTCTTTTAGTTTTTCTCCTGTAACGTTCCTCAACGAGAAAGCCTGCACTTCTATTTCAATGATAATAAAACACTATACATTATACTACTGTCTGCAAAAACACTACAGTAAATACTACAGTCCAAAAATCTATACATTGATTACTGTAGTATATACCACAGTTTAATTTTACTTCAGTAATTATACTATAGTTAACTGTAAATACTACAGTATACTACAGTAATGTCCGCACAAACATTACAGTGAATATGACACAGTATTCATATTTTTTCATGTGAGCACACACACACACACACACACACACACACCACGTTGTCTCTGGTGACAGGCAGAATATACATACATCTACATAAGAGGTGTGCTTACAGTAACTCCTTCCCTCCCACTGTTCAATCGTCATGCTGTTTAAATGTACGCTTCTGTAACTAAGCAAGGGGCACCACCAAGCAAACCAAGGAGCTCTCCAAACACCAACAAGTTGTGGAGAAGTACAGATCAGGGTTGGGTTATAAAAAAATATCAGAAACTTTGAACATATCACGGAGCACCATTAAATCCATTATTAAAAAATGGAAAGAATATGGCACCACAATAAACCTGCCAAGAGAGTGCCGCCCACCAAAACTCACAGACCAGGCAAGGAGGGCATTAATCAGAGAGTCAACAAAGAGACCAAAGATAACCCTGAAGGAGCTGCAAAGCTCCACAGTGGAGATTGGAGTATCTGTCCGTATAATTGGCCAACGTGCAATCATTGGAAAACAAAATGGACGATCTACGATTGAGACTATCCTACCAACAGAACATTAAAACTGTAATATCTTTTGTATCACCGAGACGTGGCAAAACGACGACACGGATAATATAAAGCTGGCTGGCTTCTCCCTGCATCGGCAGGACAGAGCAGCTACGTCTGGTAAGACGGGTGGGGATGTGTGTCTATTTGTCAATAACTGCTGGTGTGCGATGTCTAATATTCAAGAAGTCTCGAGGAATTGCTCGCCTGTTGTACAATACCTCATGATAAGCTGTAGACCACACTATGTACCAAGAGAGTTCTCATCTATATTATTCGTAGCCGTCTATATACCACCATAAACCGATGCTGGCACTAACACCGCACTCAATGAGCTGTATAAGGCAATAAGCAAACAAGAAAATGCTCATCCAGAAGCAGCGCTCCTAATGGCCAGGCAAACTTAAATCTGTTTTACCTCATTTCAGCCAGCATGTTACATGTGCAACCAGAGGAAAAAAAACTCTCGACCACCTTTACTCCAAAAACAGACACGCATACAAAGCTCGCCGTCCATTTGGCAAATCTGACCATAATTCTATCCTCCTGATTCCTGCTTACAATTAAAAACTAAAGCAGGAAGTACCAGTGACTCACTCAATACGGAAGTGGTCAGATGACGTGGATGCTACTCTACAGGACTGTTTTGCTAGCACAGACTGGAATATGTTCCGGGATTCATCCAATGGTATTGAGGAGAATACCACCTCAGTCGCCGGCTTCATCAATATGTGCATCAACGACGTCGTCCCCACAGTGACCGTACGTACTTATCCCAACCAGAAGCCATGGATTACAGGCAACATCCGCACCGTGCTAAAGGCCCGGAGCTGCCGCTTTCAAGGAGCGGGACACTAATCCGGACGGTTATAAGAAATCCTGTAAGCCCTCAGAAGAACCATCAAACAGGCAAAGCGTCAAGACAGGACCAATATTGAATCCTACTACACTGGCTCTGACGCTCCTCGGATGTGGCAGGGATTGAAAACTATTACAGACTACAAAGGGAAATCCAACCGCGAGCTGCCCAGTGACGTGAACCTACCAGATGAGCTAAATGTATTTTATGCTTGCTTCGAGGCAAGCAAAACTGAAGCATGCATGAGAGCACCAGTTGTTCCGGACGACTGTGTGATCCCGCTCTCCGTAGCCAATGTGAGCAAGACCTTTAAACAGGTCAACATTCACAAAGACGCGGGGCCAGACAGATTACCAGGATGTGTACTCAAAGCATGCGCGGACCAACTGGCAAGTGTCTTCACTGACATTTCAACCTCTCCCTGACCGAGTCTGTAATACCTACATGTTTCAAACATACCACCATGGTCCCTGTGCACAAGAATGCAAAGGTAACCTGCCTAAATGATTACTGCCCCATAGCACTCACGTCGGTAAGTTTGCTGACGATACAACACACATCATTGGGGCTGAAGTGGAGCGGGTCTCGAGTTTCAAGTTTCTTGGTGTCCACATCACCAACAAACTATCATGGTCCAAACACAACAAGAGAGTTGTGAAGAGGGTATGACAACACCTTTTCCCCCTCAGAAGACTGTAAAGATTTGGCATGAGTCCTCAGCTCCTCAAAAAGTTATTCAGCTGCACCATCGAAAGCATCCTGACCGGTTGCATCACTGCCTGGTATGGCAACTGCTCAACATCTGACCGTAAGAGAGGGTAGTGCGTACGGCCCAGTACACTACTGGGGCCAAGCTTCCTGACATCCAGGACCTATATAATAGGCGTTGTCAGAGGAATGCCACAAAATTTGTCAAAGACTCCAGTCACCCAAGTCATTGACTGTTCTCTCTGCTACCGCACAGCAAGTGGTACCGGAGCGCCAGTCTAGGACCAAAAGGCTCATTAACAGTTTTTACCCTAAGCCATAAGACTGCTGAACAATTAATCAAATGGCCACCCGGACTATTTACATTGACACCCTCCCTTTGTTTTTACACTGCTGCTACTCACTGTTTATTATTTATGCATAGTTACTTTACAAATAACCTCGACTAACCTGTACCCCCGCACATTGACTCGGTACCGGTACTCCCTTTATATAGCCTCGTAATTGTTATGTAATTTTCTTGTGTTACTTTTTGATTTTATATAATTTTTTGATTTAGTAAATATTTTCTTATCTCTATTTCTTGAACCGTATTGTTGGTTAAGGGCTTGTAAGTAAGCATTTCACGGCAAGGTCTGCACCTGTTGTATTCGGCGCATGTGACAAATACAATTTGATTTGATACTGTAAGTACTTTATGTTTTTTTTATGTCTCCAGTCACTAGTAACAAGTAAGTAACTTGGCAATAATTGACACACCCTACTAAAGGCGTCAGCATGCTTCATTTCGGCCTGCGGCTAGCCGAAGTCGAGCTCGCATGCTCCATAAAATGACACTCGCTTGAAAAATGAAAAAAAAAGGCAATATTAACCCCAGGACAGTAGAGGGCGATGACCTGGCAATAGCCATCTACGGCTAAACAAGAAAGTGACGACACACCAAAAAAGAAAGATGCGCGTGAGAATAAAATAGTGTACACAGAGAGACTTGCGAGAAAATTGAATTTGTGCGAATTGCCCGGGATCTACTAGATTTGATGTGCCTAGCAACACATATAATAGGTGAGATACAGAGACAGAGAAGATGCCCGCTACAGGTTAACAATGGTGGATGTAGGGGCATACGGCCCAGAGAGCTGGTGGTGGAGTGTTTCAAGAGTTATCTTGGGTCCAAACTGCTGCAGAAGAGCCTCCATTTTACCACCGRCAGCTATCCTGCCAGATACCACAATGCCAAGTCCTCAGTTCTTTGTTCACATTGTGAACTAGTAGATAAAAAAATGAAACCTGATTCTGGGTTGTCTCCGTGTGCAGTAATTTAGATTAGATTGAACTACACAACGAGTAGAAGAAAGCCTGTAAAGTCTGTGGCACACAGCTCTTCGGTTGTCGGCTCGACGTTCAAATAGAATGCAATGAAACGCCTTGAAGAAATGCCAACAGAGCTTTATCAGCACACAAATGAACCTTTATTCTTGCTTCTGAAAGGAAACCACAATAGAAAAGTGTCTGCTGAGAACAGACATGTAAAAACGTGTCTATGGAATAACATGAGTCAGAGTAGTTACAACTGTTTCTGAATATAAATATTTTCTGAACAATAATACATCCATGTCCGTTATGAACAGACATGTAGATATCATAAGCGTCTAGTGTCTGACGCCTGAGACGTCTGAACAACAACAGGACAAGTTGTTAATTTCACTGTGGTCCCAATCATTCGATCCACGTCCACTTCTTGAAGTCATGCACAAACTCATGCAGCTGGTGATCGTATTCCTCCCAGAGTTTTGGCCAGTGTTCATCCATGAAATCAACTATAGGTTGCAGGACCCTGTGGAGAAGATGACAAAAGTGTTGGAAATTAGGAGTCTCTGGAGAGCCGTGTGCATGGTGAGGAGAAGCTGGTGGCTCGGTGCATGACGTTTTCCAGATCTTGAGATATGTCTGACGATAATTTGCAAGTGATGTGCCAAGGACTGAGTCTGCAGCTTTTTTCTCCTTTCTCATACCCCTGCTACTACTGCTGCTGCTCTGTGGCATTGGTGAGGAGCAAGCCAGTGGAGTAGTTCTTGGAGGTGGGCCCAGGATAGAGCTTCCCAGGTCCTGCATGGAGATTGTTCCTAATTCGGCACTGCAACTCAGTGCGGGAGATGGGCTGGGGGCTGAGGTAGTGCTTGGGGCCGGTGAACWGGCAGTGCTGGGGGTCAAAACCAGGTGCTGTCTCCATTCCCTGGTGTTTGTGCCTTGAAAATAAAAAAGWAGACGGCTATATTTAGGACACATATCTAAAACATTAATGAACATCAAATATCATTAAACGAGACTATAATAGACTATATAATGTTGAAAAAGTTTGAGTAGAGTTGAGTAGGCCTGGTCTAGCTACTCAACTCTGCTCAAATGTTTGCGGCATTTTGGCCATCTGGACCTTGCTACCAAACTTTGACTTTGGTGTTATCAATTCTGGAAGCTTATGATTTTCTTTCTGTGACAAAATTATGTTTGATCAACAGTTTAAAGATCTTTAGTTTAGTTGGATGGCTTGCTTTCCCTGAACAAGTATGTTGCTAGGCTAGCCACTAGCCAGACAAGTAGCTAGTACTAGCTGGCAAGCTATTGTTAGCAAAACATGGCTACTCTTTTCATCGACTACAATAGAAAATACGACAAAATACTGTACCCCGTGCTTTGGTGAAGATGGCATGTTGCTTTCAATATTCCTATGCTTCATGTGCCAAACAAGCCAGCAGCAACATTTCTTGGAGTAGCCAGAAATGGGGCCCTTGTTTCTTTTCTTTGCCCTGACGAACTTGTCGCAAACCCTACCCCACTTTTTCAAACAAGTGGTTGGGTCGGATCCCAGCGTCTCCGCAATCTCCCTCCATGAATTGGCATGTATATGCTGGTCTTAATATAATGCATGGCTAGAATTTTTGCAGAACCCCAGGGGTCCCAGGACTGCAGTTTAGTGGATAGAACACATCCTACAGGGTGTGATTGGGAGTTATCAGCTAACACAGTGGACTGGACTGTTGACCTTGGRTGTGTGTTGACAGTGGYACCCTCAACATTCATTCCACAGCTCTGAGGGTATCTCACCCTGTCATCTATGTGGTAACAGGTTGTTGACACTTATCTGAAAGCTGCCCTCTGGCACCAGGGTCAATCTRTTTCTCTAGTGTGTGTGGTGTTTGTTTGTGTGTTTGTATCTGTATCAACACGTGTATCTGTTCTGCCCCCCAAAAAACACAGAGGACASTCAGGACACTGAGCCTATCCTGAAGTCTTTTTGCCAAGAATGTCACTCAGCACGTATCGGGGTTATAGAACATTTAMTTCCCCTTTCTCATATTCAGACCTTGAAGTTGTAGCGCTGCTGATTTTAAACCTTCCCCTTTCATCAGCGACTGATTGAAACCTAGAACACCAGGTGGGTTGAATCTCTGACCAAGGAATGACAATAATTAATCAACCAATTACCTAACAGGGAGAGACAAACTTGCAGACATCAAGACTTAACCTTGAGCAGAAAGGAAGAGATGAGAAGGATAACTGCTCCCAAAATCTTCTCCCCGGCAGGTGGCATTTGTAAAAAAATAAAATAATAATAATAATTTTAAAAAAAATGCTCACCAAGCAAGGACTTTCTGTATGGAGGTCAATATAGCCATTTTTGACCTTGTGGCTGTGGTAACTAGTAGAAAACGTTGTGCCTGTTGTTCACGCGTCTGCCCTCTCATTGGCTAGAATGGTCCCACCTGATTTTCCCTACTCCTGAATGCCTTCAATTTTTTTATACATTAATTTTCATTGTTAGACCGGCCACTAGATTATCTGACAATATAATGCGTAATCTTTGCTTTGAATACCCTAACACTTTTTATAACTACATCACCATGGTAACAGGGTTAAAACAGAAGAGGTTTTATTTTACCAGGAAGTAAAGTCAGTTTAGAACAAATTCTTCTTTACAATGACAGCCTACCCGGACAAACCCTAACGACGCTGGGTCAATTGTGCGGCACCCTATGGGACTCCCAATCACGGRCGGTTGTGATACAGCCTGGATTCAAACCAGGGTGTGTGTAGTGACGCCTCTAGCACTGAGATGCTGTGCCTTAGATCGCTGCACTACTTGGGAGTTAGTTAGAATGGGCCTGTGTTTGTATTGGGTGTCTGCAGGTTACTGTCACTGTTGTCAACTCTCTGTATATGTAAAATTATGTGAGGTGCCTTCTGTCCACAACTCCTCATATTCTCTGCACCTCTTCCCCACCTCCATTCCCCTTCTCCACCCCTTCTCATCCCATTGGCTTTCCACACGTTACCCTCTCCTCTGCCCCCCCCCCCCCCCCCTCCAAGTATCATCTGGTTCTCCTCATCTCTGCTCCCCTATCAGGTTCGGCAGGGCACTGAGTTGTGTGTGTGTGTGTGAGAGAGAGAGAAGAGAGAGAGAGAGAGAGAGAGAGACAGACAGACAGAGAGAGAGCGAGAGAGAGACCCTTTGTGTACTATGTGTCTGCTTGAGCAGCCCTGGCACGTAGAGGGGTGTGTATGTGTGTGTGTGTGTGGTTGAGCAGCACTGGCACAGTCAGGGCTATGTAATGGGGGCAGGTGGAGGGCCTTGGCTGGGAGTACTCTGATGCCCACAGTGCTTCTGGCTCACAGAGAGCTTCCAGCTCAACACGGTTCAGGAAGAAGGAAGGGTTTGGTGGAGAGGACAGCAGCTCTTTCTGGCTATGTCCCAATTATCTTTCCTTCCTCCCAAAGTGTGCACTTGTAAAGTAAATGACTGGTGTAAGAAATATGGTGGAAACTCCCACTAGCCTATACCTCCACTAATCGAATGCTTTTATATTTGTGGAAAGTACAGTAGTGAACGAGTGCAAACTTACAAAGAAAGGAGATATATTTGGGACATACCCCTTCTCTCTCTCTCCCTCTATCTCTCTTCCATCTAACACTCTCACCCACCTCTTTCTCCTATCTCTCTCTCTCTGTCTTTCTCATCCCCCCTCTCGCTCTCTCTCTCCTCTCATCTCTTTCTCTCTCTGCACAGCTCCACTACCAAACCAGATGCTGTATCATCCCTACTCAGCCTCTTAACTCTGTCAGATCTTAACTGCACACCAAATTGGCCAGTGTTACCTAGTGTTGATTTTTTTCTCTCCAATTGACTCTGTWTGTGTTAAATTAACACTCATTGGTGTAAAATATCCTCAGTGTTGGTGTTAATAACTTGGGATAAACCAAAACCTTGCCRGTCATTATCATATTTCCCAGCATCAGTGGTGGTTTTAGGTATAGGCGACATYGGCTMCCGTCCCGTGCCACGGGGCGCCCYCACAATTTTTMGGGAATGGTGACATTTGCGCAATCAGTTTTCTATCGCTCATTTGCACGTCARGTCAATGATATCATGTCACCGTGTGYGACTGTGGGTCAATTAACCTTGTCGGAGTGGGCGCCCTGATTTTAGTTTGTGAGCTAGGCAGGCTACTGTCTGGGAAGGTCTCCCACTCAGAAGTACAAGATGGGGAGGGGGCGGGGGTAGGTTGACCTCAGGTCTCCCCACTGGAAGCCCGAGGTAGMGGGAGCGGGGGAGCGGGYGAATCTATCAAATAGCACACGTCTMACTTTGTACAGTACTAATGCAATCAGTAAAATCAGTCAGATTACGAAYTACTACCAAATAAACTCAMGAWTTCATTCATTATACTGTGAATATATAGTTTCACAGACATATTGTTGCATTTTTTTCTAGTTTGTGCGAAATCGTTAAGAACAATATAAAACCAGTCTTCACACCACCAAGGTGAAMTGGTTTAGTCTTGACTCTTGGTTGACAGTGTTGGGGGCTGGGTAATGTATTGATGTTCGAGTGCCAAATCAACACATATTTGTTTCTATTTGTCTCTGTTACTTCTTTTTGATATTTATGAGTCTTATTTTTGTATATATATTTTTATATTTATATAGTTTTAAATGTTATGATTATTTATATGTGTTGTTCCAAATGTCTGAATAAAAATGACAGTTAGTGCAAAACGGTGCTCTTTTTTGTTGGCGGGGGGCGCTGAAGGGGGGGTTCGCCAGGGAACCATACAAGCTAGAACCGCCACTACCCAGCATGTTCTATTGCAGGTAGATTTTTAGAATTGTTTGAATCAATATCTATGTTATTGTATGTACATTGATTGGTTAATTCATTTTACGCTACTCAAATACGAATAATAATCTAATCTGTTGCTTGGACTTTTTCACCCGTTACTGAAATGGTTGTTCCACTTAAGATGGTTTAAGTAGTTTACTCTTAGTTTTCCCATCACGGCAGTCATAAAAATTCAAAACYTTGGATATCCTCACGCTAGATTCCAATAGGAATTTCACATCACTATGCAACCATAACGTGACTTGAGTTTCAGGTCACTGTCTTAGGGTCAAACTATGCCCTCAAAGTAATACCTTATGAAACACATGTTGTATTGTCTTAAATAATTGAATGATAACATATTTGCTTAGATCTCACTTGGGGAAAGTCACAGGACTGAAAATGGATGTATGCAACAAGGATGTCTCTGACACTAACAAATACAGTCATGGGTGGTAACTACAATTCACTCGAAAGGCAAGGCGCTCTTGGAAATATGCAAATAAGGCTTTACACTAAGCCAGCGTTTCACAACCGCTGTTCTCGGGACCCCATGAGATGCACATGTAGTGCTAGGTCAAAAACCAAAACGTGCACGCCTTGGGATCCCGAGGACCGAGTTTGGGAAAGCCTGCACCAAGCAGTGTGTTAATTTAACGTTGAAAAATGTGGACCTGTATAGATACTGGACCAGTGTTAAATTTAACACTGTCAGTGTTGATTTATCACAGGAGAATTTGGTGTGTGGCTTGAACATGTAACGAGTTGTGTTTGACTTGGATTGCAGTACTTCGCGATGCTATCATCACTCAGGACATATTGTCCTCTTGTCTCTGAGGTCTCTGTATCAGAAACACTAATCTACAGTAGGTCAGCCTATTAACAAGCTCCTGTATTAGCTCTAGTTTTTCTCACTGACTCTCTGTCTGAGGGGTGGGTGTTGGTGTTGTGTGTGTGTGTGTTTGTGTTAACACGCTCCTTTGTTGGCTCTTTCACCTCACTGTCTGTTGATGAAGTGTCTGTACAACGGGCAGCATAATCCTAGGCCACAGTCTGAGCACCTCTGTCAAGAGCCTTCCCTCGGCTGCATCTCATTAGTCTAAAGTGGCCTCCTCTCCTCATCCTCTCTCCTTCTTCTCCACAATGCCAGTGTCTTACATCAGATAACGTCAGATGCCATTGCCTTACGTCAGATAGCGACAGATGGTGTCAGATGCCATTGTCTTACGTCAGCGCGATTCCACCTGAACTGATCTGTCTTGTTTCCCGTATAATGGTAATGGGATACATCAGAAGTAGTTTGGCTACAATGTGCTGTCGAACATTCTAAAATATTACCTCGGTGACATCGTCTACTGAACCCCATTTCTTCCTCAAGCAGTCGGAATTAATCTAAGCTGAAACATGAAATCTATCAGTAATGTTGATGTTCTTTTGGTGAGAAAGTCCCACCATTTTACATCWAGCTAAGGATTTTTGTGCTTCGTSGAGCAGTATTTCATATGTCCCAGCATGCTTTATTGCAGGTTGATTTTTAGAATAGTTTGTTTTAATATCTATGTTTCCTCATGTACATTGATTGATTCATTAATCTTATAATATACCAAGAAAAATAACTTAACATTTTKAATTTTCTAAACTAATCCCATCTMTAAGGGATTGGATTTATTGCACCRGTTACTGAGATGGTTGTTCCAYTTCAGTTGGTTTAGATAGCCTTGTWTGATAAATCCTTTACCATWYCATTCATTCTGAGTGTAGGTTATAAAATATTCATACTCTTGGATATCCTCCCTCTGGCTGAATTCCAATAAGAATTACAAGTAACTACAGAAACCAGTGTATTGTGACTTGTAGGTCTGATGAGCCAGGATTTTCAGACCATAATGTCGAAGATAACTAAAGGCCTTATGAAATGTATAATATGTGGTCAAAAAGGGTTTTATTTTAATTGAAACACACTCACTTACACAGTTACTTGCGTTAGGCTTCAGGAATAGAAGTTATTGAATGCAACAACTGTCACTAACAAACACAGTCATGGGTGGGTATCTCTTATATTCATGCTGGGAAATTGGAAATCCCTTGATGCGTTTAAAAAGTGTTACAGAAAAGTGTTAAGTTATGTGTTTAGATCCTAAACACTTGGTTTTACAGTGTTTAGGATCTGAGTAAAATACAAAATAGTAGCTAGCAAGATGGAGACCACCGAGGTTATTTTTTATGAGTGGAGTTCGCAAGTGGCTAGTTTGCATCAACTATCTTAACTAAATCCACTGCAAAGATTTTGCCCTTATCGACGTAGGCAGTAACGTAGTTCCTCTATGTCAATAGAGTCCAGATTGAAACCAGACCCTGTCACTGTGTTGCCTAAGGTGAGGTTTCCGAGACTGCTAGCTGATCCGGTGATTGAAACGATGCTGCTAACGACCAGCTACGTAATTTTGAACGCTTCCAACAAAAGCTAGCTAGGAAGCTACTGTAGTAATGCTAATAGGGATACTTTGTGATTTTCTGCGGATACCATAGACTTCCAGTCATTGCACTAACACTAGTTAGCAATTGCGCTAGTGCTAGTTAGCAACATCCTTCAAACTGCACAAAGAGACATATAAATAGTATCCACAAGTTTATCTGACTCTGGGCAAGTAGATAAAGGGCGTCATTGCCAAAATCCTGAAGTATCCCTTTAACATTATTATGAGTTTACGGACTGATTTCTTATAATAGTCCCCCTTAGTTTTGGGGCTGCATGTCTACAACTTCAGTATAATTTTAAACAGGCTAAGCATTGTTTAATGTCAGTCAATGTAGAGCTAGCTAGCTAACTATGTACTGTTAGTAAGCTAGAAACAACAGTTAGCTAAGCAGCTGATCAAATCACTTTATTTAGCCACTGCTTTATTTTTCATTTTCAAACTATTAAATCGCTGTCATAATGTTTGTAATAATTTAGCTAGTTATTCTGCCTTTTTAATGGAAAGTCATACCAGAGCGCAATGATATCATAAATTAAGAACTATGTTTTAATTTTTTAATGGCAGATGCATGGTAATATTCAAATTTGAATATGAGTTCCACTTCCTACAAGATTGGTTGAGGGACAAGTATTACGTAGGAGTGTTTTGAATAGAAAGAGTGTTTTGAATACTGATGTTAACCTTTCTGTTTATAACCTTTTTCGGAAAGACAGATCTTCCAAAGGTGGGGAAGTGGCGATCTTTACCAAGGATCACCTTCAGTGCTCGGTTGTTTCTACCAAGTCTGTCCCCAAACAATTTGATTTGCTGATTTTAAGCATTAAACTTTCAAATAGCTCTTTGTTGACTGTTGCTGGGTGCTATCGTCCTCCATCAGCACCGGCCTGTACCCGCTGTAAGCTCTCTCCTGGCCCGTTACACTAAGTCTGAATTTGTCCTGCTAGGTGACCTAAACTGGGACATGCTTAAACCACCTGACCAAGTCTTAAAGCAATGGGACTCCCTAAATCTTTCTCAGATTATCACCAATCCCTCAAGGTATGACTTCAAACACCCAGAAAAGGCTACTCTCCTCTAAGTTATCCTCACAAATAATTCTGATAGGTATCAGTCTGGTGTTTTCTGTAACCTTAGTGATCACTGTTTTACAGCCTGTGTTCGTAATGGCTGCTCAGTGAAACGACCTGTTCTGATTTGTCATAGACGCTTGCTAAAAAACTTTAATGAGCAAGCCTTCCTTCATGAGCTGGCCTCTGTAAAATGGTATAGAATCAGCTTGATCCCCTCTGTCGAAGATGCTTGGACCTTCTGGTATTGTTAACAAACACGCCCCCATAAAGAAAATGAGAATTAGAGAGTTACTCCACCTCAAGAATTACATTTGGCGAAAAGCTCGGCACACGCCGAGGCTGACTGCTCTCGTTCAGGCAAATGAAAAATAAATGCACTCAGGCTATACGGAAGGATAAAGTTAGTTACTTTAAGGAGCAGTTCTCTCTCTGTGGGTCTAACCCCAAGAAGTTCTGGAAAACAGTTAAAGACCTGGAGAATAAACCCTCCTTCTCAAAGCTGCCCATGTCCCTTAATGTTGATGATGTGGTTGTAACTGACAATAATCACATGGTTGAGCTCTTTAACCTCACTAGGGGGTATGGGACGCTAGCATCCAGTGAAATTGCAGAGCACCAAATTCAAAAACAGAAATACTCATTATAAAAATTCATGAAACATACAATTGTTACACATGGGTTTAAAGATAAACTTCTTGTTAATCCAACCACGGTGTCAGATTTCAAAAAGGCTTTACGGCGAAAGCATACCATGCGATTATCTGAGAACAGAGCGTTTTGTTTTGTTAGCGCGTTTTGTTCAATAATCCACTGTCTCAAACAACATCCAGTGAAATTGCAGAGTGTGAAATTCAACAAAACAGATATTCTCATAATAAACATAAAGAAAAGATACAAATGTTATATACCAGCTTAAATATAAACTTCTTGTTAATCCAACCGCTGTGTCAGATTTCAAAAAGGCTTTACGGCGAAAGCACACCATGCGATTATCTGAGAACAGCGCCCAGCAGACAAATCATTACAAACAGTTAGCCGAGTAACAAAAGTCGGAAATAGCAATAAAACTGATCACTTACCTTTGATGATCTTCATATGGTTGCACTCCGAAGACTCCATGTTACACAATAAATGTTTGTTTTGTTCGATAATGTCCCTCTTTATGTCCAAAAACCTCAGTTTTGTTGGTGCGTTTTGTTCAGCAATCCATTGGAACAAAGCGTGGTCACAACAGACAGACGAAAAATCAAAAAAAGTACCATAAAAGTTTGTAGAAACATGTCAAACGATGTTTAAATTCAATCCTCAAGTTGTTTTTGTCATAAATAATCAATAATATTTCAACCGGACAAAAGCGTCAATAGAAAAGGAGAAACAAGAGAGGCGCACTCTCGATTGCGTGCTGGACTCATGTCTGGACATTTCCACTGTCCTCTCATTGAAAGTGCTGTATCTCCCTATCTCCCTTTGTATGGTGGATAGGCTTTCAATGGAAAAACAGCCTTTCAAAATAATAGTACTTCCTGGATTTTCCTCAGGTTTTTGCCTGCCATATCAGTTCTGTTATACTCACAGATATTATTTTAACAGTTTTGGAAACTTTAGAGTGTTTTCTATCCAATTATATGCATATCCTAGCTTCTGGGCCTGAGTAGCAGGCAGTTTACTTTGGGCACGCTTTTCATCCAAAATTCCGAATGCTGCCCCCTACCCTAGTGAAGTTAATCACCACTTCATTAAGTCAGGATTCCTATTTGACTCAGCAATGCTTCCTTGCACGTCCAACATTTCCTCATCTCCCACCCCTTCTAATGCGACTATCCCCGATGCTTCTCCCTCTTTTTCACCTGCCCCATTACAAAGTTTCTCCCTGCAGGCAGTCACTGAGTCCGAGGTGCTAAAGGAACTCCTTAAACTTGACCCCAAAAAAACATCTGGGTCAGACCCTTTCTTCTTTAAGGTTGCTACCCCTATCATCGCAAAGCCTATCTCCAACCTTTTTAACCTGTCTCTCCTTTCTGGGGAGGTTCCCATTGCTTGGAAGGCAGCCACAGTTCATCCTTTATTTAAAGGGGGAGATCAAGCTGATCCTAATTGTTATAGGCCTATTTCTATTTTTCCCTGTTTATCAAAAGTGTTGGAACAACTTGTCAATCATCAACTGACTGGCATTCTTGATGTCTATAGTATTCTCTCGGGTATGCAGTCTGGTTTCTGCTCAGGTAATGGATGTGTCACTGCAACCCTAAATGTCCTCAATGATGTCACCATTTCCCTTGATTCTAAACAATATTGTGCTGCTATTTTTATTGACTTGGCCAAAGCTTTTGATACGGTAGACCATTCCATTCTTGTGGGCCGGCTAAGGAGCATTGGTGTCTCTGAGGGATCTTTGGCCTGGTTAGCTAACTACCTCTCTCAAAGAGTGCAGTGTATGAAGTCAGAAAATCTGCTGTCTCAGCCACTGCCTGTCACCAAAGGAGTACCCCAAGGCTCAATCCTAGGCCCCACGCTCTTCTCAATTTACATCAACAACATAGCTCAGGCAGTAGGAAGCTCTCATCCATTTATATTCAGATGATACAGTCTTATACTCAGCTGGCCCATCCCCGGATTTTGTGTTACCCTTAACCTTGTTCTGAACCCCTCCAAAACAAAGGTCATGTGGTTTGGTAAGAAGAATGCCCCTCTTCCCACAGGTGTTATTACTACCTCTGAGGGTTTAGAGCTTGAGGTAGTCACAGCAATCATACTTGGGAGTAGGGCTAGATGGTGCACTGTCCTTCTCTCAGCACATATCAAAGCTGCAGGCTAAAGTTAAATCTAGGCTTGGTTTCCCTCTATTGTAATCGCTCCTCTTTCACCCCAGCTTCCAAACTAACCCTGATTCAGATGACCATCCTACCCATACTAGATTACGGCGACATAATTTATAGATTGGCAGGTAAGGGTGCTCTCGAGCGGCTAGATGTTCTTTACCATTCGGCCATCAGATTTTCCACCAATGCTCCTTATAGGACACATCACTGCACTCTATACTCCTCCGTAAACTGGTCATCTCTGTATACCCGTCGCAAGACCCACTGGTTGATGCTTATTTATAAAACCCTCTTGGGCCTCGCTCCCTCCTATCTGAGGTATCTACTGCAGCCCTCATTCTCCACATACAACACCCATTCTGCCAGTCACATTCTGTTAAAGGTCCCCAAAGCACACACATCCCTGGGTTGCTCCTCTTTTCAGTTCGCTGCAGCTAGCGACTGGAACGAGCTGCAACAAATTCTCAAACTGGACAGTTTTATCTCAATCTCTTCATTCAAAGACTCAATCATGGACACTCTTACTGACAGTTGTGGCTGCTTTGTATGATGTATTGTTGTCTCTACCTTCTTGACTTTTGTGCTGTTGACTTTGCCCAATAATGTGTGTGCCATGTTTTTGTGCTGCTACCATGTTGTGTTGCTACCATGTTGTTGTCATGTTGTGTTGCTACCATGCTGTGTTGTCATGTGTTGCTGCCTTGTTA
>NC_036840.1:9963941-9976047 GCF_002910315.2 Salvelinus sp. IW2-2015 | reverse complement strand
TATAAGTCTCCCTGCCTCCCAGCCTCTCCCCATAGGCCTCGTCTGACTGCAGTCAGCAATTCATTGAGGCATAAAGAGAAAATGGTTCCCTGATATTACAGAGMTCTGATGTATTGGAAGAACCCCACAGATAGGGAGGTGCTGGCCAAAGCAGCTCAGCGGAGTTGAGTTTTCCTGTTTGGAGGGATGGGGCCCTATCCCCTAAAGAGTGTGTGTGTTTCTCTCTTTCTGTGTGTCAGTGTGTATGTGTGTCTCTTAGTATGTGTGTTCTATGCTCAGCCGGGCGAGAAGTCATGTCAGGCTTGTCTGTGGGTTGGACATAGGCAGCAGAGGGAGCATGGTTCTGGACTGGGGATCAATCGATAGATGTTTGTGTGTGGATGGGTGGGTGGGGAAGGGGGTGGAATGTTCCGAATACGCCCAAGGAACAATGGGGCATGGGAATTAAGCCCCATAGAGGGGACGCTTGATTAAAAAGGGCTTTTTGGGCAAAACAATCGATTCTCCTCTCCTGAGTTGAATGACTGAGTTGTATTATGACACACTCTCATAATAGTCCCATACTCACATAATACGTGTAGTCCTCCAGGACTTTATAGAATAATCACAAGGTGGTCACCATTTTAAAATCTGACCCAATGTTCCCCTCTGCCTTCCACTCAGCTCTCACTTACTAATGTGATGAGTGGCGAACAGTTAGCTTGAAGAACCCAAAAAAATGAACATCAGTCGAACCACAATGCGTTGTATAATACAACATCTTGTTTGATCGTGTGATGGCAGCGGAAGATTTCGATGTCCTTTCGGGAACCAACAGAGGGGCTAGAAACCTTTTTTCTCTCTTTTTTCCCCGCTTTCTCTTTTTTTTCACCCCTCTTTGTCTCTCTCTTTGATGGCCCAGATGTGTCTGGAGGCTACATGTCATTAATATGATGTGGCTGAACTGACTGGMCTTTTAACTAAAGGTTTCACTGTTGAGATTGTTACTTCTGGGGCGTTTCAGACAAAGTCTTTGATGTGAACGTCGTTAAGCTGAGTACGGGTGAGAAGAATGGACGTTCTTCCTGCTTATCCTGTAATACATTCGATCTGTTCACAGCTGGAGGTTTGATGTGGTTTAAATGTACCATACTACTGGATGGTAGGCCGGATGATCTTTTAGTCGCAGTAAGTGCGAGACCAAACATCAACCAAACATTCACCTCAGTTTACTAAATGTAGAGAGAAAGAGACTCAGAAATTCCAAGTGTAACATTCAGATCTTCTTTGGCACAGCCTACTTACTATATGTGGTTAGATATTTATGGGTATTGACCGGAAGTGTGTTAGCCATTTAAATCAATGCAACACTTCTTCAGACAAGATTTTCACAATGTTCGTCTCCCATACATACAGTACCAGTGAAAAGTTTGGACACACCTACTCATTCAATGGTTTTTTCTTTATTTTTACTATTTTCTACATTGTAAAATAATAGTGAGGACATCCAAACTATGAGATGACACATGGAATCATGTAGTAACCAAAGAAGTGTTAAATAAATCAAAATCTAAACATTTTAGATTCTTCAAAGTAGCCTTCCTTTGCCTTGATGACAGCTCTGCACACGCTTGGCATTCTCTCAACCAGCTTCACCTGGAATGCTTTTTCAACAGTCTTGAAGGAGTTCTCACATATGCTGAGCACTTGTTGGCTGCTTTTACTTCACTAACTCATCCCAAACCATCTCAATTGGGTTGAGGTTGGGTGACTCTCCTTCTTGGTCAAATGTGACTCACCACCTCGATTCGGTCTTACSTAGCAACATTTGAAATTGTGTTTTTTACAACTGGATAAAAGTAAAGACTACAAAATGGAAAATAATACACAGCATTTTTGAGGAACAATAGGAAGGTATTTCTACTTTGAATGTTGATACACTTGTAAACTCACTTTTGAGGAAGAACCTTGTCTACACCCATTCAGCATTGTTCACACCCTCTTAAGCCAGCCCCACCCATCTCTTTAAGGATTCACATGTGAGGTCATGTGCTAAACAGTGAGTAGTATAGTAAAGATTAAGACTAAAAGTGGTAGTAGCCTACAATTAGGAAAAATATCCAGGTAAACAGKAAGTGTCCAGATAAGAATATTAGATGAAGCTTACCCAGACACACTTATCTAAATTGATGGGTCATGTGAAATAAATGCTTTAACCCCCAGCCACATCCAGCGGTGGAAAAAATACTCAATTGTCATACTTGAGTAAAAGTATAAATCATTTAAAATTCCTTATATTAAGCAAAACATACGGCTCAATGGTATTTAAAAAAAATGATTTATTGACGGATAGCCAGGGGCACAATGTACTTAAGTTTCAAAAGTAAAAATATAAACCATTTCTAATTCCTTATATTAAGCAAACCAGACGGCACAATTGTATTATTTTTTATTGACGGAGAGCCAGGGGCACACTCCAACACTCAGACATAATTTACAAACGAAGCATTTGTGTTTAGTGACTCTGCCAGATCAGAGGCAGTAGGGTAGACCAGGGATGTTCTCTTGATAAGTGTGTGAATTGGACAATTTTCCTGTCAAAATGTAACAGTACTTTTGGGTGTCAAGGAAAATGTATGGAGTAAAAAGTACATTATTTTCTTTATGAATGAGGTAAAAGTTGCCAAAAATATAAATAGTAAAGTAATGTACAGATACCACAAAAAAACTACTTAAGAAGTACTTTAAAGTATTTTTACTTAAGTACTTTATACCGCTGCCCAAATACCTTCACACCAGTACATTAACATACTTTATATACTGATACACATGCACTTATCACATAGTATTCCATACATACGTTAAGGCCATGCAACCTGAGGGAGTTTTTTTTGCACATGTACTGTACATAAACAGATGCATGCGCCATATATTTATGTGGTGGACACTTGATACAGTCACATGATATTGTTGTGGTATGTCACAAAATTATGTTATGACCACACATCAGTACTCATTTAATATATAATTTTTTTGCTACGTGGATGGTCTCTACAGACGGTGTAAACGGAACAGCCAAATGGTTACTTGCATAGTAGCAATATCAGAAATAGATAGTGTCAATATAAATAAAATATACAGTATGCACAAGAAGAATGTCAATAACGATATCAGTGATCGACGAGTTAGTTAAATGCATACCATCAGGGGTAAAGTGTCTGAGCAGCGGGATACATAATAGTAGCAGCAACGTAGGAGAGAGTCATGTGAATAGAGGCACTGCAGATAGTGCTGATGACTGGTCTGTCCAAACCACGCATGAACAAGGGAATCTATATCCGGAGAGCCTGTTTCTGTCCTGCCCTTGACTTTGGTGCAGGGCACGTGATGTCCATAGCCTCTTCGTCGCAAAACTCCCTGATCTTGTCAAAAAAGATAGTTTGTTTAACTGTGTCCAGTCCAGGTGGCGCCTTTACAGGCAAACCATCTATGGGAGGAAGGACGTCAGCGTTGCGCAGCAGCTGAAACCTGGTCCCGACAGTCCGAACGCTCCTTGGCGACAACACCAGGCTCCAGAGCATCGAAGCTGTAGAACTGAACAACAACAAAATCAGAAGACATTACAACCCTGCACAACATCAATTCACCTCCCAAGTTTAGATAAGAATAACCTCATACAATGAAAATGATTTTTTACCTGAAGTGCTGGTACTGCTTGATCTGTGGCAGCGGCCTGAAGTGCGGAGTCAGGTGTTGTTGCCAGCCATAGCTTTCCACCAGCACCGTACCATCCTCCAGTCCAACCAGCTGTGGGATGTTGACCCTTGTCACAGTGCTGTCCTTCACAACACCAGCAATCTCAGACAAAGTGTTCACTCTGGTCTCTCTGAAGCGCTGCTTGATGAGGCTGAAGCACCAGTTGGGGGGCAAACTTGGTGTGGCCTGTGATCAGGAAGTCACGGTCCAGATTGTGGTGGAGCTTATGCATGGTCCACCAGGCACAAAACCAGAGCACACACACTTGTTCTTGTTTCGGCCACTGCAATTAGCACAAATCAGGTTCACAAGTGCTTTCCCAACTCCGTAGTTGACGAAATGGTGCATGTAGTTGATGACTGCGCTGCTGCCTTAGCATGCGCTAGCTCTCTTTTTGATGACTAGTAGATTAGAGTCAGGCATGTTCTACTGATTGATGCTGAAAGACAAATTCCAGATACAAATAATTTAGTATTATTATACAATAGATGCGGAATGGCATTCTGAGATATTACTACACACAGTTCATACAGGTAATGTTAGCTACTGTAGCTATCAGCAAGCTTTAACTAGCAATACAAACCGATTGTCATAGCTAGCTAGAGTTAACCAATAGGTTCAATGTTACCTAGCTAAAAATTTTTATATAATCCCAATCCATAGAGTAACGTTACTAGCAATACAAACCGATTGTCATAGCAAGCTAAAGTCAACCAAATAACGCTAGGTTTAATGTTAGTTAGCAAGCCAGCCATCCAGCTGGCTAGCTAACAGCAAGCTTTAGCATAAAATGAAAACAACTTTCTGACAAAATTAGAAACGTATAATATCTGAATCTGTAGCTAGATTCTTACCTGTATACATAGATGAAAGCTTCATGGCAGACTGCAATCCCTTTTATAAGACATCCTGTGTTGTTTCTGTTTAGTTTGCACAGCTTGTTAGGCCCGTTGTGTTCCACTGATTTCAAAACGTGTTATGAAATGAGAGTCAGCATTGCATGGCACAATCGTCGTCCAGAAAGTAGTCCATCACCAACTTTTTCCCACAGACCTTTGTCGGTAGCGCCTGATAAATTCAGGGCAGCAATGTTATTGAGAGCAGTAGCAACATATTTGCAGTTCTCCATGGCTAACATAATATATTTCCCCAAAAAACTGCAGTAGAAAGGATAATTTATACATCACGAGAAGCTCAATTTATAGACACAAGATGCAACACCAATCCAAACTCATCTCTCGGCATGTCCAGACCACTCATTATCTCAGCCAATCACAGCTAGCGGTTGCTGTCTTTTTCTGTGTCTAAACCAACTAGGCTCGTAATTTAACCATTTTATTCGTGTTTACAGATGACATACAACTTTGATATTTAAGGCACATGAAAAAATCGAGAAGGCATTTCTGCCAAAAAACATTTTTTTTTACGTTCAAAAGGCTCTCCTGTGAAATTGTGACTTAGACATACGCCTAGTTTCCTGAATCGGGTCACAAATGGACTTTTAACAAGGCACACCTGTTAATTGAAATGCCCTCCAGGTGACTACCTCATGAAGCTGGTTGAGAGAATGCCAAGCGTGTGCAAAGGTGTCATCAAGGCAAAGGATGGCTACTTTGAAGAATCTCTAATATAAGATATATTTTGATTTGTTTAACACTTTTTTGGTTACTACATGATTCCATATGTGTATTTTCATAGTTTTGATGTTTTCACTATTATTCTAATTATAAAAAATAAAAAACCTTGAATGAGTAGCTGTTGTAAAACTCTTGACCGTTAGTATATATATATATGCAGTTCCCCCAAAATCTATTTCTGCATTTCATCAGAATATCAAAGATTCTTCATATCAAAATATCAGATTGCCTGGAAGGGGTTTAGCTGTAAGCTCCAGTATTTTTACCCCTCTATAATTATCTCATGCATTCTACACATCTCCCATGATGCCGTCTGTTCTCCTGCTCTCTGTGTCTCAGCCATTCTGAGCTGGAAATCAGCTTCTTTGTTTCAATTGCAGAGATAGTGCTGCATGGATCCACACACGCGCGACGCTGTAACCAGGGATGGGCAAAAATGGCAAAATACAATTATAAAATACAGATACAAAATGCCATAAAGATCAATGTATCCAAATAAACTATAAAATACTTGTATTTTGTAACGTATTTAATATAACACATTTGCAAGTACCCGGCCCAAACAGCAACTACATTCTCAGTAACGGTTACAGAAACGTTTTACTTGCTATGACTGTGATATATTGTTGTTGTTTATTTACCTTAGTTGAGCAATTCACTCTGGATAAGAGTGTCTGCTAAAGGATAAAAATGTATATGTAAAAATGAATATGCCAAAATGAACTGCAAAGCACACTGGGTATTATTATTGGCCTTGTTTTGGGGCGGAGCTCATTAAAATAATACTCAGCATGTTTGCAATATTTCATTTTCACATAAACATATTTAGTTCATTTAGCAGACCACCATAGTGCTATCAGACTTCTGATACCAATGCAGCGTGAAAGGGTGTCACAAAATGTGAACCACAACGATGGTATTGAAAAGTATTTTCAAAATTCAAAATACATTGGAGTGTAGTTCGGCCCATTGTAATTCAAATGACAAAATATTCAGAAGTAATTCAAATATGTATTTCAAATACGTATAATAGAAATACTGCCCATCTCTGGCTCTAAGGGGCTATGCAGCCACCGCCACATGCAGGAACGCCATTTATTATTAGAATTAGGGTAGAAAGTTTAGACATTTCTAACATATACAGACCTAATTTTTATAAGAGAAGTGGGCTTAATAGGAACATACTGGGCTTAATAGGAGCAAACTGGGCTTAATAGGAGCAGACCGGGCTTAATAGGAGCAAACTGGGCTTAATAGGAGCAAACTGGGCTTAATAGGAGCAGACCGGGCTTAATAGGAGCATACTGGGCTTAATAGGAGCAAACTGGGCTTAATAGGAGCAGACCGGGCTTAATAGGAGCATACTGGGCTTAATAGGAGCATACTGGGCTTAATAGGAGCATACTGGGCTAAATTGGAACAACAGTGATTTATGGTGAAAAAGAAAGAATAGCAAAGTCTACTCATAAAATATTTAAAAACCAATGGTTTGGGGTACGATAGACTACAATATTTTGCAAAGTTAGTATTGATCATAATGAACAATATTGGTGTGTTGTCATTTACATTCTGTATAGAGGGAATGCTTCTTGTGCCTCTGCACACATGAGATAAATGTAAAAAAAAAAAAATGGCAAGGTTAATTTAACAGTAAAATAAAGCAAAATGCTTTTAAAAATGTAAACGGTGAATACCTGAAATCTATTGTCTTGTTGTAGTTCACCAAGTTGTGTTGCTACTGTGTTAATGTGACATGCAGGCGACTGCTAGCATAACAAACCCATCATTTAATTTGAAACAAAATAGTCATGAATGCTCATGAAATATGCTATCTTGTGCGTATTTCAGCACGTATCTGAAGAGGTACAAAAAAGTATCAGAGGGTAGCCTCAACACCAAAGTTTTTTTAGCAGGTTTGAAACTGGACAGTACCGAGAACTATCCTAATAATGAAACATCTGAATTAGTTGAATTAGTTGAAACATTAAACAGCAGAAAATGTGTTTGTTTTCTTGTTTTTGTATTTGAATCCAAAGATGGAAGTAGGCTTAATGTGTGTTTACCCTAATCCTCTTTCCCAAGCTCCTTTCAGATGGTTCTTTATAGAAGACACAATTGGGGTCCGGGAGCTCTCACAATGCTATCCTGACTTTCAGCACTCGTGAGCATGCACACTCAATGGCACCCTAGTACACTATATACGGAACAGGGTGGCATTTGGGATGCAGGCATTGTGTGTAGTTCTCATTAATAACCTAGCAGAGAGTATTGTCAATTAGAGACAAGAGTAAAGGCCCTGTAACCAGCGCTGTCTTTGAACTAGTCATTAACCACCACCGTGCTGCTCTCTTCTTTCACAGCGTAAATMACTATTTCACTAATTAATTAATAAGATCAAAACATCCGGATCTGATAAGGAAAGGGAATCCTGTAGATATTCGGAGTGCTGTTTTTGTTCAGTCAGGTGCAACACTGCCTGAGCAGAGCTGGGTGGTGTGTGTGTGTGTGTGCATGCGTGTGTGTATAAAAAAAAACCTAATTGGTACACTCTCAGTATAAGTGAGAGTTTATGTGGTTCTTTTTGGATTGAAACTATGATTAAAACAGAAAGTGACAAAAGTGTGTGTGTCTATAGTTGTGCAAATTTTTGCACGTGCGCATTTGTGTTTGTGAGCTTGGCACACATCCAGCCAATCCGCAAAGATAACAGGAAGATAATGTGTCATCAGACAGCATCCTAAGTGAACGCTGTTAGTAAGTGAGAGTGCCATTTGGTTATAAATTCCTACCCATTACCATATAGATAGCTGTGTAAGAGGGTGGCAACACAATGCACTTTACATAAGCCCAACCACAGAAGAAGAGGAGATAGTTGGGATGAATCATCATCTAGTGTGTGTGTGTGTGTGTGTGTGTGTGTGTGTGTGTGTGTGTGTGTGTGTGTGTGTGTGTGTGTGTGTGTGTGTGTGTGTGTTGTTGTGGTTGTGTGTGTGTGTGTGTGGTGTGGGTGTGCTCAGGCCTGCTAGCTCTTGAGCCATGTGGCCTATTGCTGATCTCGTTGGAATGCTTCGATTGACTTGTGTTTTTCTCTGTGAGCCAAATGGAGCTTGTTGTGTCTGGATGGATGGACACAGACACACACTGATACCAGAGAGGGTGAGATATCACACTGGAACACATATTGGCAAACACGAGAAGGGAGAGTGGTGAGCGAACGGCAGGAAGATGGAGAGGAGAGAGAGGGGTAGAGAGCAGTTAGGGAAACCTAAATGGCTTTGTGTATGTGCGGACAGGGGAGGCTGGATAATTAGCTCAGAGAGCTAGCATGGCTAATGATGGTCGGCCTCTCCTCATTAGCATCTCTTATGCTCCTGAATCCACACCTGTTTCCTCTGAATCTACCCTGCTCTGCACTACTCACTGCTACTCTAGAACACACCACACACACACACACACACACACACACACAACACACAACACACACACACCACACACCACACACACAACACACAACCACACACACACACACACCAACACACACCACACACACACACACACACACACACACACACCAAAGGGGGGTTAAGGGTAAAGCCTTGGGAGCGGGGAGCAGGACGAGGGTGTCTTCACACAGGGCTGCAGCGGTCCTTTTTCCTGCTACAATTATTGACCTGGACGGGACATCTACATTCTGGAACGTGCTGCTGGAAATCCCTCTCTCGTTCCTGCTTTCTAATTTCCTCCTCTCTCCTCTCTCTGTCCCTACACATCCCCTCTCTCTCTCTCTCTCTTTCTTCTTTTCTCCCCTCTATTTCTCTCTCTCTTTTCCCCCTCTATTTCTCCCTCACTACTCTCTCTCTCCTCCTCTCTCTCCTCTTTTTCCCTCTCTCTCTTCTCTCTCTCATCTCTACTCTCCTCTCTCCCTCTCTCTCTCACTCTCTCTCTCCTCTCTCTCTTCTCTCTCTCTCTCTTCTCTCTCTTCTCCTCTCTCTCTCTCTCTCTCTCTCTCTCTCTCTCTCTCTCTCTCTCTCTCTCTTTTCTCTCTCTCTTTTCCCTCTCCTCTCTCTTTTCCCCTCCTCTCTCTCTCTCTCTCCTCTTCTTTTCCCTTCTCTCTCTCTCGCTCTTTCCCTCTCTCTCTCTCTCTCTCTCTCGTTTTTCCCTCTCTCTTTCTCTCTCTCTTCTTTTACGCTCTCTCTTTTTCCTCTCTCTCTCATTTCCTCTCTCCTTTTCTTCTCTTCTCTCTCTCTCTCTTCTCTCCTCTCTCTCTCCCTCTCTCTCGCTCTCTCCTCTCTTTTTTCATCTCTTCTTCTCTCTTTTCCTCTCTCTCTCACTCTCTCTTTTTCCTCTCTTTTTCCCTCTCTCATCTCACTCTCATCCTCTCTCCTCTCTCTCTCTCTCTCTCTTCTCTCTCCTCTCTCTCTCTCTCCTCTCTTCTCTTCTTCCTCTAATCTCTCCTCTCTTCTCTTTCTCGATCCTCTAATTTCTCCTTTCTACTCGGTCCTCTAGCTCTCTCTTATGACCACACTGCTAAAGATGAAGGGATAGAAAGAGACTGAAAGGCAAAGGAATATAAGAGTGGCAGGAGATTGATGTGGTTTAAAAACATGTGTAGGAAGACAGGAAGGGTGACACACAAATTAACAGAGTACATCTATCTACAGAACCCCCTTTAGTTTGTCACTCAACACGATAGAGTCACAACGGTAATGGCTTCCGCTGTTTCTGGTTTTCATTTAAAGGTTGTTTCGAGGGCTTTGTCAGATCAGGCAGTGAGAGGGGAGGGATGTACCCCCGGTTCCTCCGACTGTTTTTATGTTTATCTTAATTCCTCTCAGCTCTTACTGCTCCTGCCGGGCTCGTTGCTAACCTGCCTCACAGGAAATTAAATGAACCCAATATGAGATATCAGAGCTCTCTCTTTGTGGCAGGGGATGGCAGGTTAGCCGGGTTAGCTAAAAAAGCGGTGTGAAATGTCGGGAATGGTGTAAAAAAAAAGAAGATTACCCCACCAAGTACGTGCGTTTTTGTAATGAGAAAATGGGTATTTCAAAGTGCGCGCTGTGATTGTGTACTTATTATGTATTGGTCCGGAGTCCGGACTCTATTTTCGATGGGGAATTGTCGTTTCCCCTCACTCCAATCGTTAACACTGACACTTTTTAATTATCCCTTGTTTAGTGTATTAGTAAGGAGGGGCATGAGGAGGGTAAGACTAAAGGAGGGAGAGGGGGGAATCCCTGTCCCCTCATCAGGTTTCAAGGCTGTTGTGGATCATGGGTCTTAACGTTTAGTGGGTTGTTTACATTCATGCAAAATGGCTGCCTGTAAAGAAGGGATTCTGGAGACTGCATTGATTACCATTAATCAATCTGACTCTTAATGAGGAGTCAATATTTATCAGTCCTGAGCTGGCAGGGCCATGGAGAGAGGGAGGGAGGGAAGGTGTGTGTGTGTGTGTGTGTGTGTGTGTGTGTGTGTGTGTGTGTGTGTGTGTGTGTGTGTGTGTGCTCAGGCCTGGCTAGCTCTTGAGCCATGTGGCCTATTGCTGTTCGTTTGGAATGCTTCGATTGACTTGTGTTTTTCTCTGTGAGCCAAATGGAGCTTGTTGTGTCTGGATGGGATGGACACAGACACACACTGATCAGAGAGGGTGAGATATCACACTGGAACACATATTGGCAAACACACGAGAAGGGAGAGTGGTGAGCGAACGGCAGGAAGATGGGAGAGGGAGAGAGAGGGGGTAGAGAGCAGTTAGGGAAACCTAAAATGGCTTTGTGTATGTGCGGCAGGGGAGCTGGATAATTTAGCTCAGAGAGCTAGCATGGCTAATGATGGTCGCCTCTCCTCATTAGCATCTCTTATGCTCCTGAATCACACCCTGTTTCCTCTGATCTACCCTGCTCTGCACTACTCACTGGCTACTCTAGACACACACACACACACACACACACACACACACACACACACACACACACACACACCAGAGGGGGTTAAGGGGGTAAAGCCTTGGTGAGCGGGGAGCAGGACGAGGGTGTCTTCACACAGGGCTGCAGCGGTCCTTTTTCCTGCTACATATTTATGACCTGGGACAGGGACATCTACATTCTGGGAACGTGCTGCTGGAAATCCCTCTCTCTTTCCTGCTTTCTAATTTCCTCCTCTCTCCTCTCTCTGTCCCTACACATCCTTCTCTCTCTTCTCTCTCTCTTTTCCCTTCTTTTCCCCCTCTATTTCTCTCTCTCTTTTCCCCCTCTATTTCTCCCTCACTACTCTCTCTCTCTCTTCCCCCTCTCTCTCTCTCTCTCATCTCTATCTTTCCCTCCTCCTGTCTCTTCTCTCCGCCATCCTCTTCTCCATCCCTCTTCCTCTCTCTCCTCTCTCTTCTCTCTCTCTCTCTCTCTCTCTCCTCTCTCTCTCTCTCTCCTCTCTCTCTCTCTCTCCTCTCCTCTCTTCTCTCTCCTCTCTCTTTTCTCTCTCATCTTTCCCTCTGCTCTCCTTCCTCTCTCTCCTCTCTCTCTCTCTCCTCTCTTTTCCCCTCTCTCTGCTCTTCTTTCTCCTCTCCTCTCTCTCGTCTCTCTCTCTTTTCCCTCTCTCTTTTCTTTCTCTCTCTTCCCTCTTTCCCCCTCTCTCTTTCCCCTCTCTTCTTCCTTTCTCTTCTCCTTCTTCTCTCCTTCCTCTCTCCTTCCTCTCTCTCCTCTCCCTCTCTCTCTCTCTCTCCTCTCATCTCCCAC